>NC_057804.1:410854393-411114519 GCF_018294505.1 Triticum aestivum | reverse complement strand
CTCCCCGTCGCGGCCCTCGCCGGCGACCGCGCCCCCGACCGGATCCAGGCGCCCCGGCCGGCCCCGACCCTCCTCCCCGGCCTCCTCCTTGCAAACTCCGCCAAGCTCGCTCCGGTGAACCTCGATCCGCGCGTCCGTGCCCAGATCCAGATCTGGAATCTTAGGGCTGACCTCGTTTTTCTGTCTGCATTATTTTTAGCCTCTGTTCATCGCATCATAACTCTGCATCCGTAGCTCCATTTCATGTCCACGATATATCAAAATGTTCATCACGATGTGCTCTTCATTTTGTTCCATTGAGCCATGTTCATTTGAGGTCATCTCAATGCCCAAATCTCTAATGCAAGAGTGCTATATAATGTTAGTTTCTGATTCTTAACAGATTGTGGGCATTTGTCATTTTTGCTACATTTAATGTGTGCATCTTATGAGCATGAGCTCTACATGTGTTTTGAACTATGCCATGTATTATTTATAGATGTGCTTGCCATGTATTTTTGTGATCAATGTGGTGACTAGCACAAGCATATAAACTAGGCTTCGTGATGTTGCTGATTTTAGTCCCTGTTCTGCTGTTATTTTTATGCCATGTTAACTTGATGCTACAGAGATATCCATGCATATTTTGGGATACTTCAGTAAGGATGTTTTGAACATATGGTTATGCTCTATCCATAAATGCCCCTTTTTGCAATTATGGAGTAGTCTAGAATGTCATTTTGTTGCTCTACTTTTGCTACAAAATGTTTCCTGGCAAATTGTTTACATGTTATTCAATTTTGCCAAGGTTGTTGTAGTTGATCCTTGCATGCTATGAACTTGTTCTTGCCATGGTTAGCTTCATAAACATGCCTTCTTGCTGGTGCTATGCTTATCTTGTCATGCAATGACTTGTGGTGAGTGAATCGATCTCGCAAAGATGCCTTCATAATTCTGTCAATGCCATGCTCTGTTTGCTAAATCTGTTAACGGAACTTGCTACGTTTACATGGGTGCCATCATATCTTATGATCCTTTTTGGATCATGGTAAGTAAGGGACTTTTGTTATATGCTTTGAGTAGAATCATTTCATGTCTTGTTTTGCTATTATAAGTTCCTGTAGCATGCCGATTGCTTGCTCTGAACATTGCTACCTGATGCTGTTTATGCCATGTCCAAGCTGATATCTTTAGCACTTTTGCCATGCTTGTTTGAACCTGCTATTGTGTGGTTTAGCCGTAGCTTAGTGTTACTCTTTTCTCAAGCATCTCCTGTAGATCACTGTGATATGCTTTGTTGTTACGTTGGGGTGCTGTAGTATAGTTTCTTGATGCCTTCTAAGTGTTATCATGCTGTTAATCACAGAATTGTGTCATTCTTGTTTTGCTTGCCATTTGCAACCCGTGCATCCGATTCTGGTGATCTTTATATCGATTTCAACCGAAATCATCTCATCTTTCCAGAGGCATGCTTGGTTTGCCAAGTTGATGCCTTGTTCATCATTTTTCCTTCCGGAGCCCGCATACGCATTGCATATCACATCTTGCATATCATGACATGTATTGCATCATGTTGCTTGTGCATTGCACCGTGATTTATTGTGGTTCCATTGTTTGTGTTATTGCTTTGGGTAGAGCCGGGAGACGAGTATGTGAACGAGGAACCTGTTGAGAACGCTTACAAGGATCAAGCTTTCGACAACTCTGAGAACTTTGGAGGCAAGATGACCATACCTTCGATAGCACTTCTATCTTTGCTTTGCTAGTTGCTCGCTCTTTCGTTATGTTAGCTCTACCTACCATTTGTTTACCATGCCTCCCATATTGCCATGTCAAGCCTCTAACCATCCTTTCCTAGCAAACCGTTGTTTGGCTATGTCACCGCTTTTGCTCAGCCCCTCTTATAGCGTTGCTAGTTGCAGGTGAAGATGAAGTTTGTTCCTTGTTGGAACATGGATATTTTGGGATATCACAATATCTCTTATTTAATTAATGCACCTATATACTTGGTAAAGGGTGGAAGGCTCGGCCTTATGCCTGGTGTTTTGTTCCACTCTTGCCGCCCTAGCTTCCGTCATACCGGTGTTATGTTCCTTGATTTTGCGCTCCTTACACGGTTGGGTGATTTATGGGACCCCCTTGACAGTTCACTTTGAATAAAACTCCTCCAACAAGGCCCAAACTTGGTTTTACCATTTGCCACCTAAGTCTTTTTCCCTTGGGTTTTTGCGAGCCCGAGGGTTATCTTTATTTACCCCCCCCCTGGGCCAGTGCTCCTCCGAGTGCTAGTCCAACCCGAGCGATGTCCAGCGCCCCCTGGGTAACCAGGGTCTATGCCAACCCGACGTCTGGCTCATCCGGTGTGCCCTGAGAACGAGATATGTGCAGCTCCTATCGGGATTTGTCGGCACTTCGGGCGGCTTTGCTGGTCTTTTTTTACCATTGTCGAAATGTCTTGCAAACCGGGATTCCGAGACTGATCGGGTCTTCCCGGGAGAAGGTATATCCTTCGTTGACCGTGAGAGCTTGCAATGGACTAAGTTGGGACACCCCTGCAGGGTATTATCTTTCGAAAGCCGTGCCCGCGGTTATGAGGCAGATGGGAATTTGTTAATGTCCGGTTGTAGAGAACTTGACACTGGACTTCATTAAAATGCATCAACCGCGTGTGTAGCCGTGATGGTCTCTTCTCGGCGGAGTCCGGGAAGTGAACACGGTTTGGGTTATGTTTTTTCGTAAGTAGTTTTTAGGATCACTTCTTGATCACTTCTAGCTTCTCGATCGATGCGTTGCTTCTCTTCTTGCTCTTACTTGCGTATGTTAGCCACCATATATGGTTAGTGCTTGCAGCAGCTCCACCATATTACCCCTTTCCTACCTACAAGCTTATATAGTCTTGATCTCGCGGGTGTGAGATTGCTGAGTCCCCGTGACTCACAGATTCTACCAAAACAGATGCAGGTGCCGAGGATACTAGCGCAAGTGGCGCAACCGAGCTCAAGTGGGAGTTTGATGAGGACCTTGGTCGTTACTATGTTTCGTTTCCAGATGATCAGTAGTGGAGCCCAGTTGGGACGATCGGGGATCTAGCATTTGGGGTTATATTCTTTTCATTTGGATTTGACCGTAGTCGGTCTATGAGTGTACTTTGGATGATGTATGAATCTTAATTATGTATTGTGTGAAGTGGCGATTGTAAGCCAACTCTCTTTATCCCATTCTTGTTCATTACATGGGATTGTGTGAAGATGACCCTTCTTGCGACAAAACCACCATGCGGTTATGCCTCTAAGTCGTGCTTCGACATGTGGGAGATATAGCCGCATCATGGGCGTTACAATTCCCCCTCCGGCGGAGCGCCGGCGAAGGCTCCAATATGGGATCTCGCGGATACAGAAGGTTGCGGCGGTGTAAATAGTTTTTCATGGTGCTCCTGGATGTTTTCAGGGTATGGAGGTATATATAGACAAAGGAGGTAGGTCAGGGGAGCCACGATGGGCCCACGAGGGTGGGGGGCGCCCACCCCCCTAGGGCGCGCTCTCCTGCCTCGTGGCTGCCTCGGCTGCTTCTTGACGTCCAGTCCAAGTCTCCTGGATTGCGTTTGTTCCAAAAAGATCGCTCCCGAAGGTTTCATTCCGTT
Organism: Triticum aestivum; assembly: GCF_018294505.1. Taxonomy (NCBI): domain Eukaryota; kingdom Viridiplantae; phylum Streptophyta; class Magnoliopsida; order Poales; family Poaceae; genus Triticum; species Triticum aestivum. Next base: position 411,110,900 of record NC_057804.1, on the reverse strand, counting down.
TGGACTCCGTTTGATATTCCTTTTCTTGGAAGCACCGAAATAGGCAAAAAAACAGCAATTCAGGTTGGGCCTCCGGTTAGTAGGTTAGTCCCAAAAATGATATAAAAGTGTAAAGTAAAGCCCATAAACATCCAAAACGGGTAATATAATAGCATGGAACAATAAAAAATTATAGATACGTTGGAGACGTATCAAGCATCTCCAAGCTTAATTCCTGCTCGTCCTCGAGTAGGTAAATGATAAAAACATAATTTTTGATGTGGAATGCTACCTAGCATATTTCTCAATGTAATCTTCTTTATTGGGGCATGAATGTTCAGATCCAAATGATTCAAAATAAAAGTTCATATTGACATAAAAATAGTAATACTTCAAGCATAGTAACAAAGCAATCATGTCTTCTCAAAATAACATGGCTAAAGAAAGTTTATCCCTACAAAATCATATAGTTAGGCTATGTTCCATTTTCATCACACAAAATACTCCCATCATGCACAACCCCGGTTTCAGCCAAGCAATTGGTTCATACTTTTTAACGCGCTTCAGCTTTTTTCAACTCTCACACAATACATGAGGGTGAGCCATGGATATAGCACTATGGGTGGAATATAATATGATGATGGAGGTTGTGTGGAGAAGACAAAAAAGGAGAAAGTCTCATATTGACGAGGCTAATCAACGGGCTATGGAGATGCCCATCAATTGATGTCAACATGAGGAGTAGGGATTGCCATGCAACGGATGCACTAGAGCTATAAATGTATGAAAGCTCAACAAAAGAAACTAAGTGGGTGTGCATCCAACTTGCTTGCTCATGAAGACCTAGGGCATTTTGAGGAAGCCCATCGTTGGAATATACAAGCCAAGTTCTATAATGAAAAATTCCCACTAGTATATGAAAGTGACAACATAAGAGACTTTCTATCATAAAGAACATGGTGCTACTTGGAAGCACAAGTGTGGAAAAGGATAGTAACATTGTCCCCCTTTTTTATTTTCTTTTTTTATTGGCCTTTATTTTTTTTTGGCCTTTCTCTTTTATTTTTTTCTATTGGCCTTTCTTTTTTATTTTTTATTTGGCCTTTCTTTTTTCTTTTTTATAAGGGACAATGCTCTAATAATGATGATCATCACACTTCTATTTATTTACAACTCAAGAATTACAACTTGATACTAGAACAAGATATGACTCTATATGAATGCCTCCGGCGGTGTACCAGGATGGGCAATGAATCAAGAGCGACACGTATGAAAAATTATGCATGGTGGCTTTGCCACAAATACGATGTCAACTACATTATCATGCAAGGCAATATGACAATGATGATGCGTGTCATGATAAACAGAACGGTGGAAAGTTGCATGGCAAAATATCTCGGAACGACTATGGAAATGCCATAATAGGTAGGTATGGTGGCTGTTTTGAGGAAGATATAAGGAGGTTTATGTGTGATAAAGCGTATCATATCACGGGGTTTGGATGCACCGGCGAAGTTTGCACCAACTCTCAAGGTGAGAAAGGGCAATGCACGGTACCGAAGAGGCTAGCAATGATTTAAGGGTAAGAGTGCGTATAATCCATGGACTCACATTAGTCATAAAGAACTCATATACTTATTGCAAAAGTTTTATTAGCCCTCGAAGCAAACTACTACTAAGCATGCTCCTAGGGGGGAGGTTGGTAGGAGTTAACCATCGCGCCCCCCGACCTCCACACATAAGGAAGGCAATCAAAAGAGCACCCCATGCAATAAATTTGTTACACAACTTTTACCATACGTGCATGCTACGGGACTTGCCAACTTCAACACAAGTATTCCTCAATTTCATAATTACCCAACTAGCATGACTCTAATATTACCACCTTTATATCTCAAAACAATTATCAAGCATCAAATTGATCATAGCATCCAATTCACTTCCTATGATAGTTTTTATTATACCCAACTTGGATGCCCATCATTCTAGGACCAATTTTATAATCATAGCAAATACCATGCTGTTCTAAAAGACTCTCAAAATAATATAAGTTAAGCATGAGAGATCAAAAATTTCTACAAAATTAAGCCACCGTCGTGCTCTAAAAAGTATAAGTGAAGCACATAGAGCAAAATTATCTAGCTCAAAAGATATAAGTGAAGCACATAGAGTATTCTAATAAATTTCAAATCATGTGTGTCTCTACCAAAAGGTGTGTACAGCAAGTATGATTGTGGTAAACTAAAAAGCAAAGACTCATATCATACAAGACGCTCCAAGCAAAACGCATATCATGTGGCAAATAAAAATATAGCTCCAAGTAAAGGTACCGATAAACGAAGACGAAGGAGGGGATGGCTTCCGGGGCATCCCCAAGCTTAGGCTTTTGGTTGTCCTTGGATTATCTTGGGGTGCCATGGGCATCCCCAATCTTAGGATCTTGCCACTCCTTATTCCATAGTCCATCAAATCTTTACCCAAAACTTGAAAACTTCACAACACAAAACTCAACAGGAAATCTCATGAGCTCCGTTAGTGCAAGAAAGAAAAACCACCACATAAGGTACTGTAATAAACTCATTATTTATTTATATTGGTGTTAAACCTACTGTATTCCAACTTCTCTATGGTTCATACCCCCCGATACTAGCTATAGATGCATCAAAATAAGCAGACAACACACGAAAAACAGAATCTGTCAAAAACAGACCAGTCTGTTGCAATCTATAAGTTTCGAATACTTATGGAACTCTAAAAATCCTACCAAAATAGGAAGTCCTATAAAATTTATCTATTGATATAATGCAAAAATAATAAACTAAAAATCACGTTTCTGTGATTTATTAAAATTATTATCGTGCACGCAAAAGTTTCTGTTTTCAGCAGAATCAAATTAACTATCACCCAAGATGATCCTATAGGTTCTACTTGGCACAAACACTAATTAAAACATAAAACCACATATAAACAGAGGCTAGATGAATTATTTATTGAATAGCAGCAAATAAAAATATTGTGTTGTCTCCCAACAAGCGCTTTTCTTTAAAACCTTTTAGCTAGGCATTGATAATTTTAATGATGCTCACATGAAAGACAAGAATTGAAGCGCAAAGGGAGCATCATGAAACACGTGACAAACACATCTAAGTCTAACATACTTCCTATGCATAGGCATATTATAAGCAAAAAAAATTTCAAGGCAAGCAAAAACTAGCATATGCAAGGAAGAAGAAAGAGACGATAGCGATCTCAACATGACGAGAGGTAATTTAGTAAGATAAAAATTTCTACGACCATATTTTCCTCTATCATAATAATTACATGTAGGATCATAGGCAAATTCAACAAAATAGCTATCACATAAAATATTTCAACACGATCCACATGCATGTGAAGTTGACACTCTTCCAAAATAGTGGGATTATCATTAACTACAACCATGACTTCTCCAAACCCACTTTTATCAAAAATACCATAAGATTGCACATTCTCCAAATATGTGGGATCTAAAGTTGACACTCTTCCGAACCCACTTTCAATATTATTGCAAACACTATTATCAATCTCATATTCATTATGGGTCTTAAATAAATTTTCAAGATCATAAGAAGAATCACCCCAATCATGGTCATTGCAACAAGTACTAGACATAGCAAAACTAGCATCCCCAAGCTTAGGGTTTTGGATATTATTAGCACAGTTGACATCAAGAGAATTTAAAATAAAATCATTGCAATCATGCTTTTTATTCAAGGAGCTATCATGAATCTCTTCATAAATTTATTCATCACAATTTTCGGATTCACGAATTTTAAGCAAAACCTCATAAAGATAATCTAGTGCACTCAAATCACTAGAAATTGGTTCACCATAATTGGATCTCTTAAAAAGATTAGCAAGCGGATGAGGATCCATATATCTTAGGTTCTCTGTTTAGCAATAAATAAACAACTATTCCAACCAAATGAGCAAATGAGCCAAGTAAGACATCAAAGCAAACGAAAAGATGAACAGAAGAAGGGCGAATAAAACGGCAAGGGTGAAGTGGGGGAGAGGAAAACAAGAGGAAAATGGCAAATAATGTAATGCGAGGGACAAGAGTTTGTGATGGGTACTTGGTATGTCTTGACTTGACCAAAGACCTCCCTGGCAACGACGCCAGAAATCCTTCTTGCTACCTCTTGAGCACTGCGTTGGTTTTCCCTTGAAGAGGAAAGGGTGATGCAGCAAAGTAGCGTAAGTATTTCCCTTAGTTTTTGAGAACCAAGGTATCAATCCAGTAGGAGGCTCCACAGAAGTCCCTCGTACCTACACAAACAAACAAGAACCTCGCAACCAACGCGATAAAGGGGTTGTCAATCCCTTCACGGTAACTTGCGAAAGTGAGATCTGATAGAGATAATAAGATAAGATAAATATTTTTGGTATTTTTATGATATAGGTTGGAAAGTAAAGATTGGAAATAAAGATAGATGGAAAAACTTATATGATAAAAGATAGACCCGGGGCCATGGGTTTCACTAGTGGCTTCTCTCAAGATAGCATAAGTATTACGGTAGGTGAACAAATTACTGTCGAGCAATTGATAGAAAAGTGCATAGTTATTAGAATATCTAGGCATGATCATGTATATAGGCATCACGTCCGCGACAAGTAGACCGACTCCTGCCTGCATCTACTACTACTACTCCACACATCGACCGGCTCCTGCCTGCATCTAGAGTATTAAGTTCATGAAGAACAGAGTAATGCATTAAGAAAGATGACATGATGTAGAGGGATAAACTCAAGCAATATGATATAAACCCCATCTTTTTATCCTCGATGGCAACAATACAATACGTAACTTGTTGCCCCTTCTATCACTGGGAAAGGACACCATAAGATTGAACCCAAAGCTAAGCACTTCTCCCATTGCAAGAAAGATCAATCTAGTAGGCCAAACCAAACTGATAATTCGAAGAGACTTGCAAAGATAACCAATCATACATAAAATAATTCAGAGGAGATTCAAATATTTCTCATATATAAACTTGATCATAAACCCACAATTCATCGGATCTCGACAAACATACCACAAAAAGAGTTACATCGAATAGATCTCCAAGAAGATCGAGGAGAAATTTGTATTGAGATTCAAAGAGAGAGAAGAATCCATCTAGCTAATAACTATGGACCCGAAGGTCTGTGGTAAACTACTCACAACTCATCGGAGAGGCTATTGTGTTGATGTAAAAGCCCTCTATGGTCGATTCCCCCTCCGGCGAAGCGCCGGCGAAGGCTCCAAGATGGGATCTCGCGGATACAGAAGGTTGCGGCGGTGGAAATAGTTTTTCATGGTGCTGCTGGCTGTTTTCAGGGTATGGAGGTATATATAGGCGAAGAAGGTAGGTCAGGGGAGCCACTAGGAGCCCATGAGGGTGGGGGCGCGCCCTCCTGCCTCGTGGCCTCCTTGGCTGATTCTTAACGTCCACTCCAAGTCTCCTGGATTGCGTTTGTTCCAAAAAGATCGCTCCCGAAGGTTTCATTCCATTTGGACTTTGTTTGATATTCCTTTTCTTTGAAACACTGAAATAGGCACAAAAACAGCAATTCGGGCTGGGCCTCCGGTTAGTAGGTTAGTCCCAAAAATGATATAAAAGTGTAAAGTAAAGCCTATAAACATCCAAAACGGGTAATATAATAGCATGGAACAATAAAAAATTATAGATACGTTGCAGACGTATCAAACACTACATCCTGATATGCACCTAATCTATGTGGATGAAGTTTGTGGATTATTTAAGCTTGCAGGTTTAGCCAGAGATGAAGTCAAGAAGAAGGTTTTCCCTTTATCTTTGGGGGGAAAGCATTGACATGGTATAGGATATGTGATGATATTGGAGCTTGGGATTGGAATCGATTGAAATTGGAACTTCACAAAAAGTTTTATCCTATGTGTCGTGGACTTAACACGGCAGATGCCCTACCATAAGGACTTAGGTGTGGAGCCATCGCAACTAGGTTAGCTTAAAAGGGTTGAACGGGACAAATGACATAGAGAGTTTACCCAGGTTCGTCCCCTCTCAATGAGGTAAAAGCCTACTCCTGCTTTAGGTTGTATTACTTGGGTTTTAATTACCAGGGAGCGAATACGTTTGACCTAGTACTCGACCGATTGTTTCTTGAGTTAACCCACCGCCGAGTCACCCCTTTATATACAGGTTGATGCCCAGTGGCTTACAAAGTCCCGGCCGACTCACACAAACATGACCATCTCGGTTTCTAACTAAGCTTGCCTTATAGAACAAGTTAAACATATGGCGGCTCACCCCTTTGGGCCTCAAGTCACCTCCGGGTCTTGGGCCTTCAACATGCTCGCTCCATGAACCGCCAGCTTCATGTCTTCTTGAACCTTATCAGGCCTCTTCGTCTTTAAGTCGCTAATGGCATGACCCGGGCCCTCCTGGGTGGGTCATACCCAGTAGTTACATCCCCAACATTAGGCCCCAGGTTATTTTGAACTCGTTCACATCAATATTCATCACTTGACTTAGCAGAATCTTCTTTTATCAATCCTTTACCAATTCATTGTAACCCGCCATGACGTCATGTTTGAGAATCATGTTAACCCGCCATGACATCATTGCGCGTTAACTTTGCACAAAGCATAGGATATCTCAACGGATCTTTATCTTAATGGACCTCCCAAAAATCGAGGCGTCCACATAGCCACATAATCATTTTTCGGTCTCCTCGATTCCCACGCATGCCATCTATCCACTTCCTTATAAATAGGGGCAGGGGGTCCTTGTTTTCATTTTTACCTTGCCACCTCATCTTCATCTTCCTTCTCGCGACGCCTCTGCAAACCTGAGCTCCGCCGCCGTTGCCGTCTTCCTCCAACGTCCTCAACTCCGGCTGTTGCATCGACCTGAACGGACCAGAAAACTATGGCGCACCTCCCCTGTTCATCAACATTAGTAAGTATTCACCTTTCCTAATAACAGATCTGCATTAGGGTTTCCACCGTTCGTTGGTGTTCTTCATCATTCCTCATTTTCCTCTCTAGATCACGTAGTTTGATCTGAACATGCCACTGAAGTCGCGCGGTAGTAGTTTAGCATCCCTTTCCAATCGCAGAAGATACCTTCTCTGCATAAGATCCCATCCTAGCACATGAGTTCTTCCACTGCCGCGACCTTAGGTTTAAAATTTATTTTCTTTTTTGAACTGTTGTAGATCCAAAATAATAGAACTGATCCGTGAAACCTGTTTGTTCAGCACTTAGCAAAATTTCACTCATAGTCCTACAGATACTTGTGAACTACAGTCGTGCGAGCGGCTTATGAGATAGGCCGTAACCCACCGGACACCATTAGCCCCTCTTTAAGCCGTCAGTATATGCTCAGACTTTGTATAACCTGGCATCATCTTCCGGTTTAATCACGCCAATGTTTATAGCACACACCCTCTGCATACGAATTGCACTTACTTGTTGATCATGGACGGCTTAAGAGCATAACCTTAACCCGGCAATATTTTCTTTTCTAAGCTTTCATCAACAAAATGACCAAAACTTTTACTTCATGCAACTGGGTCGCCTCCCCGGTTACCGAGCAGACACCGAACGAGCATGTTCGGGTAGGCGTCTTAGCCGCAAAGAATGTTATCCACTGGAGAGTCCCAGGAACCGAGACCACCCCTGACCCAAAATAAGGTGAAGTGTTAGTTTTTAATGATCACATGCTCCGGGGGTTCACTCCACCCGGCTCAAAATTCTTTCATGATGTATTGCACTTCTTCAAACTCCATCCGCAAGATATTGGGCCCAACTCTGTTTCCAACATCTACAACGTCCAAGTTTTTGCGAAGTGTATCTTCAACAGGATCCCATTGTAGAACTGTTCAGGGAATTCTATTACCTGAACCGTCAGACCGAGTTCACAAACGGGCCCAGCTTAGAACTAGGTGGCATTTCAATTCAGAGACAGAAAGAAGCCACGTTGCCAGCTGCCGCACCTCCCAGCCATCCTAAGGACTGGAACCAGACTTGCTTCTATTGCAGAGACACCTCCCCATATGGCGAAAATCCTCTGCCGGGCTACCATGGAAGCCGGCTTAGCAATAGATATCCTCTCCCAGAGCGGATCAGCATAGAAGAACGGGCCAAATATATGCCCATATTTTCAAAATTAGAGCCTTGATGGCCAATGGTTTGACTGGAGTCGATCTGGTTCGTTGCTGGGTCGCATGGAGAATCTTGCCCTTAACCGCCGATCCGGCTTATTGTGTGAGTATGCCGGCGATGTCAAAGACCCGCTGCGTTATTCTCCAATCTGCCTGGAAGAAAAACAGATCAATGATATGACTAAAACTCTGCTCAACAAGAGTTTAGAGACATGTAGCAAAGTGGGCCTGAACCCCTTCTGCACTCTTAACAAGCCCCCGGCTGTAAGTATTTTTCGAGCAATTTTTACTAACTCATTCCTTATTTACATAAAATGTTCTCTCACAATCACTTGATTTCTGCAGGCTGACTCCCCCTTTTGGAACAAGAAGCTTCAAGACAAACCAGCCAAAAAGGTTAGGACAAAGAACAAGGCTGTCAAAAAGCCTTCCAAGAAGAAGACAAACACAATTGATCCATTCACTCTGGAAGAAGAGTCGGAGGTAGAACTTGACTCCCTTGGCTCCTTTTTTATACACCTTATTGACACTGATTGCTATCAGGATGACGCGAAAGGAAGTCAGGCAGATGTTGAAGAGGTAACTATCATTTCCTTCGACTCAGAGCCTTTATGAAGCCAAAAAATTCGGAAGGTAACCCGGAAAGTAAGGTTTTCTCACCCTTTGGCTTACTTGGATCCCACATTTATTTTGGATAAACAACAACATGAAGCTCGTCGCACTACCCGGAACAACGGAGGTGGAGAACTATCCTCTGGCTTACCAAACACACCGGCCCCTCGCAAACACTGAAAAGAGGTGCCTCAGAATTCAATCGCTTTTTACCCAAATGCGGGTCTTATGCGCCAACCACTTAATCCTTCTGACTCAAATTATTAGGGAATTTCTCATTCCTCTTCTGGAGACTCATCACAGACCCACATGCCTACCTTCAAACTTGCCCTGGGTAATGATATCTAACTTTGTCACTTTAGCATCTGTAAACTGATATACTTATATCATCATCATTTTTATTTTTCCAGTGGTGTGGCAAAGCCGAGCAACAAACTGAAACCAACTAAACCGGCTGAAAACACCAACACCACTGAAGATCCGAAGGCTGCTGACCTAGAGAAGCAAACACTGTCTGAATCTTTGCATCAAACTTCTGAAGCAGCTATCAATGATCCGCCGCCATAAGAACACCATGTCACACTAGATTTCATGGATGTTAACCCGGCCACAGCTAAGCCGCCAAGTCCCGCCAAGCATGATGAGAAAGAGGCTAAAGATGTTATTGTCACCGGGTTTGGCTATACAGCGCCGGGCAACCCCACTATCTTATCAAAGCATAGTGGCAAGGAAGAATTTTCAATTGTGGACAGCAAATGGAAGCCTGACTTGGAAAGTTATGCCCAGTTTGATGCTCATGAGCTTCACACGGGTTATTTAAACTGCCTTCACACCAGCCGTGACTTTGAATCCGGCTTGGTTAACCTCATGAAGGAGCGCTTTGAGGTAAGCACTAACAAGACCTTCTCATATAAGTATATATCTGTCAGCCGCCAAGTCTACTGAATATGAAAGAATTGAATATACCGTAGACTTATATAGCCTCTGTGATCTTGTAGCTATGTCTTAGCATTTTGTAACTACTGAATCAAAACGAGTAGTCCCCAAGGGCCGGCTTAAACTGGAAAGTTAAGCCGGGACTTCAAGCTGTAGTGCTAAAATCGACATATGTAGCCCCCAAGGGTCGGCTTAAGCTGCATAGCTAAGCTAGGACTTACCACCATATTTATGGGAAAACCCAAATATGTAGTCGCCATGAGCCGGCTATAGTTGAAGAAACTTAGCTGGGCCATTAAAGATTTGTCTTCAGAAGAGCAATGTACATTAGCCCCCAAGTGCCAAGTAAAATACTTGTATTATGATTGGGACTTTAAATAAGATGATTATCATAACCACATACTGCTACTTAATCTCTTTATCTTGTAGGCTGAACTAAATATAAAAGAATCCCATGTAGTGGTTCTGCGCAGAACGTCCAAACACGGCAAGCTGAAACTTCCAAGGCTAAATCAGAGCTGAAAACCGCTTCGGAAGACATTGAAAAGCTGAAGAAGGATTTCAGTGCTGAGAGAACCGGCTGGGATACTGGGAAGGCAACTCTGTTAAGAAGAACAGAAGATGTTGAGGCCGCTCTTAAACCGGTGACTGACGAGTTATCTGGCTTGAAGCATCAAATCAATAGCATGACATGCCATCTTTGGTAAGTAATATTGCACTTCAATCTTTCATACCCAATGTTAACAATCATTAGTCAGTTTATCAATATCTTTACTGATACAGGCTCCAGAAGCTCCAACCTGGGCCAAGACATGCGCATGAAGCTTAAGGCTGCATACACCCATGTAGAGCAGCTATACACCAGCGCTCAACGAGCTATATTCGCTGTCTCGCACAAAAAACAACCACCTTCTCTCATCAAGGAAGTGCTGGAGAAATTATCCGTGCTACCCCAAAGAGTTGAAGAGTTAAAGTGATCAGCCGCTAGAGCCGGTGCCATCACCGCGTTGAGCCGGGCAAAGGCATGGCAAGCAGAACTGGACCTAGAAGAGTTGTCCACTGGCTGCCCAAGTTTGAAAGAGGACGGGTCTACCTTCGAAGCAGCAGATTTCACCAAGTGTGTAAGAGAAATGCGCCCTTTGGCAAGCAAGCTAGCCGAAGAGACTGACTTGACAAAATTTCAGGCGGCTTATACCAAAGAGAACTCAAGATTAACAGCGTCGGCTCATGAAGCCGTGGATCTTATCCCGCCAACACGTAAGCACACCTTCGCCCCTGATATTGATCCGTCGGCCCTTATAGATGATGAAGCTGTATTTAGAGCTTTGAGTGGGATCAACTGGGCCACATCTGACTCCCAGCCAATGGGTGAAGAAGAGGAAGAAGAACCGGTGCAAGATGACCCGAAGTCTTCAACACGCCAAGCCTAGAACAATTAACTCAAATGGCGACTCTTAAACTGCAGCATAGTGCTTGTGCTGGAAAAACAATTTAATCAATTTGGGCCTTGGAGAGTCTTGTAATAGGCTAGTTTGAAAACCATGATATGACATGCCATCATGCATGTTTTTGCCTTCAAACTGCTGATGTACCCTTGATGTGCCTTTGATACATTTGCAAAGACTATTTTACAATGTTCCTGCACACAGAATAAACAACATATGCCCTGTCAGTTTACATCAGGGTGGGTCACAATGCCCAACAAAATGTTGCCTGGTGACTTTTAAAGTCTATAACTAGGGTGGGTCATTAAAGTGCGCATATTCATTTAACAAGTAAACATACATGTGATATTGGTTCATACTGCTGGCTTATATCTCCATATCCAGTAAGGATGATAGCCCAAAGACTTTAGAGTGCATAACTCCAAGTGTACAATCAAAGTATATTGGCAACTCAACATCCAAAGCCAGACCGGGTTATCAAAATCCCAGATATGCTCAAATATGAGCCATAAGGATTAAGGCTACATGGCCTGAATAATTTAAAACCATATGTCAATATGCTGCAAGGATATGAACCCAAACACTGTTCAAAAGAAAATAACAAATCAGAAAAACAAGGCTTTCACAGGCTGCCAAGCCTCAATATCAAGTGTTGTTCATGGGCCACACAACCACTGAGTTAATCCTTCATTCAAACCTGTAAGTCGGGCCTCACATGACCAACCGCCATTTTAACTTTGACAAGTTTAGGGTCTTTATAAGATTGACTATCAAGAGTATGGCGGGTCATTTCAGGATTACCTGGGTGGAGTGGTAGGCATACAAGGCAGGATAAACTAGAATTTGGTGTTTTACACCTGGCGCACAAGCCGATCACAAAGGGGTAAATGAAACTATGTTTATTGAACAGGGATCCCCCAAGTGATGTATAATAAGTCATCAAGGCAGGATAACTATGTTTGAATTGTGCGCTGCAGCAAGTTCTCTTTGGTAACCTTTAACTTGGCAATAAGCCCCCAAGTGATTTGCAACAAGGCGGATAAGCCGATCAAATAGGGTGGTCATAACTATGTTCAATGAGTAGGAAGCCCCCAAGTAATTTTTAACAAGGCGCGCAAGCCGGATCAGGAGGGTAGTTACAGCTATACTCAATGAGCAGGAAGCCCCCAAGTGATCTTATGAACTGACAATAAAGACTTAGATATTCAGAAATGAAACGACAGAGGGCCTGAATCATCAGGGATGCAGGCTTTATTATACTTGATCATAATATATACGTTAACAAAAGTATGTACAACACAAGAGCTGGTGGCGGAAGTGTAATAAGGATGAAGATGAGCAATGTTCCAAGGCCGGCGGGTCTCCTCCTCCGATGTGTGTGAGTCCTTGTGGTCTCGAATATCAATGAGGTAGTACGACCCATTGTTCAGGTTTTTGCTGACCCCAAGGGGCCTTCCCAAGGTGGGGATAATTTGTGCATGTCTGTTTGATCCTGGATAAGCCGGAACACCAAATCGCCTTCTTGAAAGGTTCGAGTCTTAACCCGGCGGCTATGATAGCAACACAGATCTTGCCGGTATATCACCGAACGAGCCGCCGCAAGCTCACGCTCTTCATCCAACAAATCAAGAGCATCTTGACATGATTTTTCATTATCATCTTGAACATAAGCCGCCACACGAGGCGAATCGTGGCGGATGTCACTGGGGAGAACCGCCTCTGCTCTATAAACCATGAAGAAAGGTGTATAACCCATGGATCTGTTGGGGGTAGTATTGATACTCCAAAGTACTAAAGGTAAATCCTCAACCCAACAACCCGGCATCCTCTGCAAAGGGACCATAAGCCGGGGCTTTATGCCTCTCAAGATTTCTTGATTGGCCCTTTCATCTTGACCATTGGATTGGGGGTGAGCCCACTACAAAACAATACACTTCCGTGATGATACGTGTTTGTCACAGTAGGTCGCGTTTTTTGTCATGCATGTACATCCATGACAAATTTATGACAGAATCAAGATAGTCATACATGTGCTGTCGTAGAAGTGTTCCATGACATTACCAAAATTATCATCATGGAAGTGTCCACTTCCATGACGATAAATCGCGCGTCACAGAAGTGCTTTCGTCAAGGGTGACCGACATGTGGCATCCACCGTAACGGAATGCCGTTAAGCTATCAGGTCGGGTTTTGGATCCGATAACCCGTTAACAGCCCCGACCAATGGGGATTTTCCACGTGTAAAATCATCATTGGCTGGAGGAGACACGTGTCAGGTCCGCGCTGGCACAGGTGTCACTCATCCAATGGGCGAGACGCGCCTATGATATGTTGACACGTGGACCGGCCCATCAAGTTTAAATGGGCCGGCCCAACTGAAGGCCCACAAGATTTTGCGGACCATAATGGGCCGGCCCAGCTAAAGGCCCACGAGATTTTGCGGACCATAATGGGCTGGCCCAGCTAAAGGCCCACAAGATTTTGCGGGCCATAATGGGCCGGCCCAGGTAAAGGCCCACAAGATTTTTGTGTGCCATAATGGGCCGGCCTAGGTAAAGGCCCACAAGATTCTTGTGGATCATAATGGGCCGGCCCAGCTAAAGGCCCACGAGATTTCGCCGACATTAATGGGCCGGCCCAGCTGTAGGCCACAAGATTTTGAGGACCCTAGTAGGCCGGCCCATTAACTGGCTGCCATGTTTTGGGCCAAATGCCGGCCCATATTTGATCCGGTCCATTAATGGCCTGCCACGCTCCGGGCCTAATAGTGGCCCATATGAGATCCGGCCCGTTAAAAGCCTACCACGTTCTGGGCCAAATTACGGCCCAGATCAGGTCCGGCCCTTTAAGAGGCTTTGGGCTCAATTATGGCCCATATCAGATTCGGCCCGTCAACTGGACACTATGCTTTTGGGCCCACTTGCTAAAGGCCCACTTAGTAATTCGGCCTGATATTAGTTTTGGCATGTTAAGGGCCCGTTTAACATTTCGGCCCTATATTAATTTCGGCCTGTTAAAAGCCCGTCATATAGTTGGGCCTAACTACGGCCCGGTTTGCATCCGGCCTGCTCGCAGCCGATATCTGATTGGGCCAAACAAGGACCGAGACAATTTTGGCCTGTTAAAAGCCCGTGATTTGATTCGCACAATCATGGGCCGGGGTTCATTTCGGGCTGCTGCCGGCCCATGAGCTGTTCGGCACGTTTCAGGCCCAACCTACATCGTGATTGCATGACGGCCTGATTATGTACCGTAATTTTACGGTTTGGCCGGTTTACTACAAAGACAGGATATATATACAGTAAAATAACTGCAGCATTGTGAATAAGAAAAAACCTAGACTATACAATAAAGAAATTACGGCATATTACATCCACTGGGCATCAAAGTTCGCCACTATGATAATAAAGCACAATCAGACAACAGATTACATACACTGGGCATCAAAGATTGCCACCAGTGCAAATAAACACGCTGACAAAATAATATACAAAACTGACAGCACTTCAATAGAGTTCAAGAAAGGTTAGCCCTGCTGGGGAGCTGCAGCGCAAGCAGCTGAGCAAGATGATGAGACTGCGCTTGTTCAACACTTATATCTTCCTCATTCTGAAAGATAAACAAGCAGACAGATGACAGGTTTTGCACATAAAAGTATCAGTGCTGATAATTCATCACATTTCTTACTGACGAATAAAGTGACACAGTTTAAAATTGCATTAACACAATATGGTATTGTTCAGGTCAAGACATGGCAGGAAATGACATTGTGAAGGAGTTGGCGGCTTCACGACACCACTGGATTACAGATCAAGAACTCATAAGTATCAATGGTTAGTGTGCTGTCAATTTATACCATTTCAGATTGGCAAATAAAGAGACGGTTTAAATAATAGTAGAATGATATGACATTGTTCATAGTTAAGACATTGCAGAATATGACATTGTGCTGTAGTGGGTAGGTTCACCACACCACTGGATTACGGATGAAGAACAGAAGCATACATGCAGTGCAAAAGAAGATCACTTGCTCTGTATAGTTTAATTTACATGGTATGAAGAAGGAACTTGGTTGTACAACTGAAAACTTAAATTGAGAAAGGACAAACTTTTGTTTATGAACTACATAATAAACTTTAAACAAGCAATTTGATGCAAACACCAAAAATAAACAGCTGTTGCAGTCATGCCTAACCAAATATATACAACAAAGTTTGAAGGCTTGAGATGGACAAACTTACATTATTGGTGAAGACAGGCTCTATAAAGGCCTTGTCCATGCTGATGGGGGGGGGCAATTCAAGAAGTTTACCACAGAATCTTCTTCAAAAGCATTGCCTTTATTCTACATTTTGTTAAGAGTAAATATAGATGTGATAATATACGAAAAAATGGAGAATATTTAAGATAAGATGAAGAGTGATGCTACATAACCAAGTAGCTATAAATGTAAGTGCAGCGATACAGGCAAAAGGTACAGCCAAGAGCAATGCACAGCTAAACTTCTTCAGTACCAACCTTATGGTAAGAGTAAATATAGATCTGATGTGTAGAAAATGGAGGGCAAAGGAAAATAAGCTGCAGAGTGATGGTACATGAACAACTACCTGTCATTATAAGTACACTGATAAAGGACAGCATGTACTTACAAGAACAATGCAGAGCTAAAAAACATTGGCATTGGATATATTCTACACTAATGTAACCATTCATACAGATCAGATAATTTGGAGCGAACAATTGATAAGCAAGCTATCATGCATACTGCTGTCACATAATGAACCAGGTATGTATGCAAGTACAGTGATACAGGACAACAGGTACTAACAAGAGCAAAGCAGCGGGCAGCATATTTGCGATATCCTGTCGTTCTTGTCAAACCGGAATTCTTCTTCGAGCAGATTTCCTGCAAAAAAGATCCGTAAGGCACATGCGGAAAAGTAGAAGTTCAAATTGTCATGTGATTTCATAGACAGTACCTCATCCTGGGAACGAGACCAGTGCATAACAAGGTTTTTCCATTCAATGTCTTCTAAATTTAGCACAGGAGACTTCACCGGAAATTCGTTTATAGACTTGCCATCAAAGTGTGATTTCCTCAGGTAACACCGATACTGCTGCAATGCTTCCTTGAAAAGCACAAGCAAGCTTTGCTCGTCATGACTATCCAGATTGACCCTCGCCTAGTTACAACAATGTAATGTAAATCATTGATGTGTTCAATCAGCAGAAAACAGGAAAATAATAACCATGAATAATAGCACTTACACGTAAGTTGGACAGGAAGATGTGAAAATGGTGTTTGTCTTCACAATAATCTTCCCATGATGGGAATATATGCACGTAGTCCCTAACAACATTGAAAGCATTGTCTTTTAAACTGGGAATAAATGGAATGGGGTTCCAATCTGCAGGAATTGGCCGTCTCTGCAGTTGGGATAGGTCTTCGGCCGGTGGACTTGCTGTACTTTTTGCTGGAGTGGGATTTTTCTGTGGTACAGCTGGTGCTATGGCAAATGAAATCGGTATACCTTTTGCTGGAGTGCAGGTCCTGTGTGGTGGGGCTAGTGGTGTGGCCAGTGAAGTATGGGTACAGTCTGCTGGAGTCGGTCCTACGTTTTGTGTCACTGGTTGTACAGCCAATATAAGTGGGGTGCTGTCTGATTTCTCCGGCACCACCACGTTTTTCAAGGACTTTGCTGGTGCTCCTTCAGGTTCGGCAATCACCCTCTTCCTTTTTGATGTCTGATGCACAAGAACAACATTTGAGTGGAAAAACATGGTATGATGACAGATGGAATATGTATTGATAATGGATGGGCATGGCATCTCGACATATATGATGAGTAAACTAAGCAGATGGCGGTGCAACAAAGTAGAAGAAATGCAAGACAACATATGCAAGATACCCGCAATCAATAAAACATTGCCAAATTAGAACAGGCACCTTGATGGGTGAACAGGACAGGCCATCTGCCTTTGACTCCTCGAGGTTAGAATAGTCATTAGGATCATATTCTGAACAAGAATCAACAGGTGGGGAGCGTATGAGTTTCATTGCATCCAGAATGGCACTCAATGCCTTGGTGCCAATTTTGTAAGTCATTGCAGTGTTTAGCTTCAAGAGTGGACTGCTGCTAGTGCGACACAAAGCAGCTACACAGATCATAGTGTAGATATAACGGGAAAACCTTAAGCATCAGAGTAAAATCAGCAAAGTGGAACTTGCTGGAATATATGTGCTAGTATTGCCGGTACGGCTAGAAAGGCTTCGGATACCAGCTCTCTTCAAGTGAAGGTGCGGTACTGTTAATATCAGTGTAACTCTCAAAGGCGACACAGCTCCCCGCATTTCCTTGCTATTCTTATAGGATTCAAGTGGGCAGGCCACTACAAATCCTATTCCTATGTTTACAAGATCCTACGAATCAAAGAGGCTCAAAGTGTCCATCACAACCGACCGTATAGACCTCTACACTGCAAATGTCCCTGCTCATCTTCAGTACAAGGAACATACTGTACTACTATCATACTCCCTCCATTCCAAAATATAAGTCTTGGTAGAGATTTCCACTATGGATCACATACAGATGTATCCAGATACATTTTAGAGTGTAGATTCACTCATTTTGCTCCATATGTAGTCCATGGTGGAATCTATACAAAGACTTGTATTTAGGAACGGAGAGAGTACATATTAAAGAAGAACGGAAGAGGAACATGGTAAAGAAGAGCAAGCAGATTCTGGATAATAAAATGTTGGTTGCGCGGTGCCCACACATGATGAACCAGAGCGCATTAAGAATGAAACTCCCAGCTGTCTCTTGACCATTTCAGGCGGATGGATGAAGATCCTACGTCTCCTAACCCTTCTTCTTCCTCGTCTCTGATTCTTCCCATACAGAACACCGCACGGGCCGCCGGCCGGACCACCGGCCCCCACCGCCTGTGTTCCTCTGCCACCACCCCCACCCCACCCCGCCCCAACCCCCACCCGCTTCGAGTTTTCTTTGTTCGGCGAGGCCCCAAAACCACCCGAGCCCCTTCGATCGCACGGGCGAACTCCGGCGAGCTCTGAAAAATCGACTGACCCAATTTTGAAATTTAGTCTACTATGATTTAACTAGTGTGGAATATAAAAGGGGAAAACCATAAGCATTGGGTGTATAGTGTTGAGCGTGTCATGGCGGATCTGAAGGTGCAAACCGGACAAAGGCAACTTCGCAACGAAGACAAGAAATCAGAGTAAAGCAGTGGCGATCTATTTTCTTGCTGTGATAGATAAGTTGAGCAGATACGAAAGAGTACCACCTCTGGTGCGGTGCCGTGTACGCATCTGCTGAGAATTTGATGGTGCTGCAGTAGCGATGGCTATCAGCGGCGTGGAAGGAGATCAAGGAGGGTAGATGGTGGCGGCAGGGCACGGTGGACGAGACGGTCGTAGGAGCGGCGCCGGCAAGGTGGACGACAGCGGGGATGAAGCGAGAGGACGGGATGCAAGGATCCCGGTCCGAAGGCATGAATGAGAGAGGTCGATCTCTTGTAATGGACGGCGGCATCGGGGTATCAGCTCCGGCATGGTGGAGGAGGACGGTGGTGGATGGGGTGGCGGACGACAGCGGACTGAGGAGGGTGGGGTGGAGAGGGTGTTTTGGCGCCCACGGAGTACGAATGGGGAAAAGGGAGGTAGAGAGGAAGGGGGAACCATGTATTCAGGGCGCGCTTGTCTCAAATGCGAGGAAATTTACAAACTTAGCCCCCGTTTCAAATTTCTACTACATCACAGGAACATTAGTCGGTTGGGGATAGGACAGTAATCTCGCATACACCGAATATTTGCCGATGAGTGTTTGTTTTTGGCGCCCACCGGGTATGAATATGAATCGGGGAGGGAGTCGATTTTGGCCGAGGACACACTGTGTTTGGCGCACACCATGTATGAATCCGGCTGAGAGGCGGTTACGTCATGTTTGGGTTAAATTACAAACCTACCCCTATCAAAACCTATAGAAATCCAGCAGATAGGCTTTGCGTGGCAGGGATAGGCAGTAGTGATTTACATCTCGCAGATTTTGGTTTCGGGCGGTTACTGCGACTTTCCCCGCTTCGTTCAAATTTCGCAGAGTGCACGTTTACCGTTCCAACTCAATTCGGATCTCGTTTGTATTCTATTTTTTTCGGACAGGATCCATTTTCAATTCGAATTACATTCTATATACATCATTTTTTATATATACTTTCAAAAGCACAACAAAGAATTCTGCTCCTTTATATGTATAATATGATTTACAAATACAACGATCTCAAAATCTTAAGGTTGAATTCAAAAAAATTTAACCAAATTATGTTCTACTGAAATGTATGGATCAATAATATCTACATATTAAATAACATAGATGTGCATGAATTCATATGAGTATGCATGTTTGATAGATCAATTTTGGTTCGAGTATGGATTACATGTATCATCATCTCGAATTCAAATATTTGAATCCCTTTTTTGTTCACTCCTTTCACGCCCATCTCTCTCGCATACATGCTCCTTCAGGTAGCTATCACTCTCTTTTCTCCAGCTCACCCGCACGCTCACTTCATGTTTCTCCTATCCTCGCAAACATGGTCTCTCGAAGTCTCCCTTGAGAAGTGTCACACTCTCCCTATCATTATACATTACACGGTTTTCATTATCTCTCACATCTCTACTGCTCTCTGGTATCACTCGGTACCTAAGCTTTCTTTTTCACTGCCACACACACAATCTCCACTCGTCTTTCACTATGTCTTTCTCTCTATGGGATTCTCTCATACACCCTATATGTCTCTACATATGACTCATACCACTAAAATTACTCTCTCTCTTTCTCCTGTAGACACAACATTTGTTGCAGTCTCCTTTTTGTCTTCATCCCGGACTGACATTATTCATTTGTTTACCAATCAGAAAACCCGGACTACCATCTCCTCTCTCTCTTTCTCACAGACACACACACACACAACTCCTGCTTCCACTCCCCTTCCCGACTACCATCTCTCTCACACACACAAAACTCTCGCTTTCGCACCCTGACTTGTATTTCTCTCACAAACATTTATCGACTAGCTAGCCTCTAGATAGGTTTATACACCCGCACACTCGTGCTTCCACCATCGCATACATGTCTCTCTCTCGCTCCTTGTATCTATGTAGCTTTTTCTTCCCTTCTTGAGACACGCCCTCTCGATCGTGCACACACACACTATCGCCTCATTTCAAGTTGATACCTATCGCACACACACTCCTTGTGTCTTTGTCACATATGCACTCCGTCCTCCTCCACTCTCCCTCTCTCTCACACACACATGGGCTTTTTGCAACAACTAGCAAGATGCCCATGCGTTGCACGGAACATCAAGATGCATTTGTATGAGTAGTTTATCTTGTGGGGGAAAAGGATGAACGAGGGAAGGCCTTATTTGCAAATGTGGAGAGGGGTGTGGGTATCTTTTTGCAAAATTGCCATAGTTTCCTTCCTATCCGTCAGATATAGATCGGACGACCTATATTGCAGGATGGCAGGCACACGATCATCACCGACAATGCTTTTTTATAAGAGTAGGGATAAAAAATAGAGTTGGTGATGATGGTGGGCCTGCCATCCTGCAGTGTATGTCGTCCGATTTATATCTGACGGATAGGAAGGAAAATATGGCAATTTACCCACACTCTCCACCACATTTGCAGATAAGGCCTTCCCTCATTCATCCTTTTCTCCCACAAGATCTTGATCTTCCGTGCAACGCACAGGCATCTTGCTAGTAATAGTAGAAATTAGACATATACCACTTCTCGAATCTTGAAACCAACAACATTCCTCCCTTATCTCATCAAAACCGCCAAAGGAATATATTTTGAGTGAAACATAATATATTTTTAGTGATAGTATTTCAAAACAAGACTTTTTTTTCTATCAAATCGGTGAATATGTATTAATATACTTTGATCGTGTGGCAACGCATTGGCACATTTCTAGTAGTTATTATATTTTTTTGGACACCAGACAAACAGTGGAGTACATATACAAAGAGAAGAGGCGCACGCACGCAGTCGGCCTCTTGCTGTCTCGCACACATGAGTGTTACGTAAAGGCGACGTTAACAAATAAACCCTAAAACCCTAGGTGCACGATTGATGCATTCGCGGGTACCGGGTGCGTGGTGGAGCACCTTTGTAGGAATAGTCAGCTCGCGTGATAATTTGATTCATAGGAGTTGATGGTCGGGACCACAGGTGAACGACTTGGAGCGCGATGGCTCGCCAGTTGCCACAGATCGAGTAGCCACGTTTAAAATATCATTTTTTAGCGGGGTTAAGAGTTCTGATTTTCAATGGCACGTTATAAGTAGTAAGTAGTTTTTAGAACGATTGGTATGGAGCAAAAATGGAATTCATAGTACTACGTACCTCCTTGGCGTATGGTTGTATGGGTTTATGTTGCGAGATGTTGAACCTGGTAGTTCTAGGGCAAATACTATGGTTTAAATTTAGATGCTGGTTTTCAGTAATCGGAAGGGGAAACCCTTCTTTGATTAAAAAAACCTACTACCTCCATTCTGGTTTACTAGTCCCCATTGTACTTTGGGTCAAAGTTTGTCCATGAATTTTACTTGTAAAATGTGAATGGAAAACGAGATTTTGTTATACCCAAACAAAAAAGGACTGGAGGGAGTGATTGCGCTGACACGGACGCGACCTCTTATAGCACAGGCATTGAACCGGCGCGCCGGCCAAGAGGGCCGCACTCGCTGCAGGCCCGGCTGAGCACGCCTCCTCGCCGCGTGCAACCAGCTTAAGACTGCCCCGCCTGCCTTCATTGAATCCGCACGTGTGCCGCCAACACGTCCTTCCGTGAGCCGGCAGGCATTTTAGAACACAAAAAATGACTAAAATATAATTAATTTACGCATGGTCTTGACTTGTTGTGCTCGCACTGGTAGCAGGAACTAGTAGAGGTTTTTCTTTATTTATAACTCTCCTCACATTTTTTTTGGCTTTGAAGTGAATCATGGTTGTGGACATTATGTATGAATGTGCAGATATCTGTGAACATGAGTTTGATGTGGAAGTTGAACTTGGAATGTCGGGCTTGCGCGCAAACTATACCATGTCCAATGCTTCGTCTGTTATTGTTTGGAAAGTAATTGCTGTTATTACATGACCCAAAAAACATTTTGTGCCACATAATTAGATGCACAGACATCACAACAGGCATGCTGACTGGATAAACATTTGAACCTAGCTTTTATGAAGGAAGTTTTGTATTGACAACAGTTTTAGATAGCAGGAGATGCCTAGCCTGCTCTGCCTCTGCTAGCTTATTTCTGGCTTCTTTCCATCTCTTCTTTTGCTTGGGTGAAGAGAGCATCTGATTGCTCTTTTCGCTTCTTCAGGAACTCAGCTACATTCTCAAGGGCTGCTGTACGCTTTCTTTCAGCCTTTACTAATGCCACGAGGACACGAACAGCTGACGACTCCACCTGGCTTGTGTGTAATCCAGCATCATCTGGGAATGTGCACCTTGTGTCTAATCTAGCATCATTAGGTGATACGTCTTCATCGTATCTATAATTTTTGATTGTTCCATGCCAATATTATTCAACTTTTATATACTTTTGGCAAATTTTTATACTATTTTTTGGGACTAACATATTGATCCAGTGCCCAGTGCCAGTTCCTGTTTGTTGCATGTTTTATGTTTCGTAGAAACCCAATATAAAACGGAGTCCAAATGGGATAAAAACGGGCGGAGAATTATCTTGGAATATTTGTGATTTTTGGGAGGAAGAATCAACGCGAAACGGTGCTCGAGGTGGCCACGAGAGTGGCCCACGCCACCACTCCAGGGGGGGGCGCCCCAGTAGCTCGTGGGCCACCCGTAAGGCGGTTGATGCCCTTCTTTGGCCGCAAGAAAGCTAATTTTTGGAAAACGATCTGGGCGAAGGTTTTAGTCCAATCGGAGTTACGGGTCTCCAGATATAAAGGAAACGGTGCCAGGGCAGAATTCCAGAACGCAGAAACAGAGAGATAGATCCAATCTCAGAGGGGCTCTTGCCCCTCCCAAGCCATGGGAGCCAAGGACCAGAGGGGAAACCCTTCTCCCATCTAGGGAGGAGGTCAAGGAAGAAGAAGAAGAAGAAGGGGGGCCCTTTCCCCCTTGCTTCCGGTGGCGCCGGAACACCGACGGGGGCCATCATCATCACCACGATCTTCACCAACACCGCCGTCATCTTCACCAACATCTCCATCACCTTCCCCCTTCTATCTATAAAGGTCCACTCTCCCGCAACCCGCTGTACCCTCTACTTGAACATGGTGCTTTATGCTTCATATTATTTATC
This sequence comes from Triticum aestivum, assembly GCF_018294505.1. Classification (NCBI taxonomy): domain Eukaryota; kingdom Viridiplantae; phylum Streptophyta; class Magnoliopsida; order Poales; family Poaceae; genus Triticum; species Triticum aestivum. Next base: position 411,087,384 of record NC_057804.1, on the reverse strand, counting down.
CAATGATGTGTTGCCATCCTATGATGTTTGAGTAGATTTTCGTTGTTCTATTTGGTGGTTGATGAATTGCTATGATTGATTTAATTTGCTTGTGGTTATGTTGTTGTCCTTTGGTGCCCATCATATGAGCGCGCGCGTGGATCACACCATAGGGCTAGTTGTATGTTGATAGGACTATGTATTGGAGGGCTAGAGTGACAGATGCTTCAACCTAGCATAGAAATTGATGCATACGGGATTGAAGGGGGGCCAATATATCTTAATGCTATGGTTGGGTTTTACCTTAATGAACGTTAGTAGCTGCGTACTGCTTGCTAATAGTTCCAATCATAAGTGCATAGAATTCCAAGTCAGGGATGACATGCTAGCAGTGGCCTCTCCCACATAAAACTTGCTATCGGTCTAGTAACGTAGTCAATTGCTTAGGGACAATTTCACAACTCCTACCACCACTTTTCCACACTCGCTATATTTACTTTCTTGCATCTTTATCTAAACAGCCCCTACTTTTTGTTTACGTGTTCTTTATTATCTTGCAAACCTATCCTATCACACCTACAAAGTACTTCTAGTTTCATACTTGTTCTAGGTAAAGCGAACGTCAAGCGTGCGTAGAGTCGTATCAGTGGCCGATAGGACTTGAGAGAGTATTTGTTCTACCTTTAGCTCCTCGTTGGGGTCGACACTCTTACTTACCGAAAGAGGCTACAACTATCCCGTATACTTGCGGGTTATCAAGACCTTTTTCTGGCGCCGTTGCCGGGGAGTCATAGCGTGGGGTGAATATTCTCGTGTGTGCTTGTTTACTTTATCACTAAGTAATTTTTATTTGCTGTTCTAAGTTGTTCTCTATCTTTAGTTATGGATATGGAATGCAAAATACCAAAAAAATTAGGTGTACTTGCTACTCATGAAGATGGGGTAACTCCTAAAACCCTCGATTCTCATTAGGTGAAAGATATTATGTACTACTTTGATAATCCTGAGAAAACCCCATTCAACTTTATAATGGGAGACACGTTGGATCAACGTGAATACTTTAGGGATTATCGCTCGACACAAAAAGGGAAACTATTATGGGATCAATTTATTATGTTGCATTGGTATGCCCGGGATCTATGCTTGAGATATGATATTACTTGTTGCTCTAGGATGAAGGCTCCACACCTTCCCTTTTCATGCAAATTTAATGATAATGAAACCTTAGCTTCTTATGCTAATGGTATATATGATTACTATGATGTTGAAAAAATAGAAGAATTTGTTGCTTTTAAGGCTGCTTATGAAATTGAATCTTTGTTTGAAAAGTATGAAGCTTTTGATGATGATGGTTTTTATAGGCCTGAAAATCTTGTTATACTTAGATATTGCTATGAAAATTATGAATACAATTACTATATTAATGCATTTATTGAGAAAGTCTCTGCTGTCCAAGAAGAGACTAATATTTTGCAGGAAGCTATGGAAGAAGAAATTGATGAAACAGTGAGCTCATTGGATGAAAAAGATGATGAGGAGAGCGAAGAACAAAAGGAGAAGAGCGGATTAGCTACCCGTGCCCACCTTCTAATGAGAGTAACCCTCCAACTCATACATTATTCAATTCCCATTCGTGCTTACCGAAGGATGATTGCTATGATGATTGCTATGATCCCTTGAATTTGTTTGAAGTATCCCTTTTTGATGATGCTTGCTATGCTTGTGGCCAAGATGCCAATATGAATTATGCCTATGGAGATGAACTTGCTATAGTTCCTTATGTTAAACATGGAATTGTTGCTATTGCACTCACGCATGATAGTGCTATTATCTTTTTGAATTCTCCAAACTACACTATATCGAAGATGTTTGTGCTTATTAAGGATTATATTGATGGGTTGCCTTTTACCATTGCACATGATGATTTTGATGAATTTAATATGCATGTGCTTGCTGCTCCTACTTGCAATTATTATGAGAGAGGAACTATTCCACCTCTCTATGTTTCCCATACTATGAAATTGCAAGAAACTGTTTATATTATGCATTGGCCTTTACTTGGTGTGCATGAATTGTTCTTTTATGACATGCCGATGCATAGGAAGAGAGTTAGACTTCGTTGTTGCTTGATATATGTTACCTTGTGCTCACTACTAAATTACAAATCATTGTTAATTAAAATTGGCTTTGATATACCTTGGGATCCGGGTGGATTCATTACTTGAGCACTAGATGCCTAGCTTAATGGCTTTAAAGAAAGCGTTGCCAGGGAGACAACCCGGAAGTTTTAGAGAGTCATTTATGTCTGTTGAGTGATTTTATATAGTTTAAAAACAAAAAAATAAAGAGGGGAACCTAAATTTTTTTCAAAAAGGAAAGTGAAAGTGAGAGAGAAAAGCATTATTGAAGTGGGAGCTAGCCTTGAACTTTGTTCATGCTCACGAAACTTTGTAAATCTTGATTACAGAAACTTTTCATCAAAAATAACTATCCTCTTGTATAATTCCATTGTATTATAAAAATAATGTGCCAAGGTTTGCCTTTAGGATGTTTACAAGGTTTGTTGGTTTGTACGGTGCAGGACAGAAACTTTGGCTATAGTGCGCGATTTTACATTTTTAACTGGAATGTCAATTGGTTCTAATTCCTTTTGCAATGTCTTTCTATACAACTTGTTTATTTTTCGTAATTTTTGTAGAATTGTTGGGGTAAGATAAGTATGGTGGATGTTCAGATTGCTACAGACTGTTCTGTTTTTGACAGATTCTGTTTTTGATGCATAGTTTGCTTGTTTTGATGAATCTATCAATTTATATCAGTGCATTTAAGCCATGAAAAAGTTATGTTACAGTAGACACAATGAAAAAACAAAATATGAATTGGTTTTCAACAGTACTTAGAGTAGTTATTTGCTTTATTATACTAACGGATCTTACCGAGTTTTCTGTTGAAGTTTTGTGTGGATGAAGTGTCTAAACGAGGAGGTCTCGATATGAGGAAAACGAAGAAAGGCAAGAGCTCAAGCTTGGGGATGCCCGAGGCACCCCAAGTAAATATTCAAGGAGACTCAAGCATCTATGCTTGGGGATGCCCCAGAAGGCATCCCCTCTTTCTTCAACAAGTATCGGTATGTTTTCGAATTCGTTTCGTTCATGCGATATGTGCAAGTCTTGGAGTGTCTTTTGCATTTAGTTTTTATTTTTCTTTTATGCACCATGCTGGTATGAGATAGTCCTTGGTTGATTTATAGAATGCTCATTGCACTTCACTTAAATCTTTTGAGTATGGCTTTATAGAATGCTTCATGTGCTTCACTTATATCTTTTGAAGTTTGGATTGCCTGTTTCTCTTCACATAGAAAACCGCCATTTGTAGGATGCTCTTTTGCTTCACTTATAATTGTTAGAGCGTGGGCATATCTTTTGTAGAAAGAATTAAATTCTCTTGCTTCACTTATATCTATTTAGAGAGATGACAGGAATTGGTCATTCACATGGTTAGTCATAAAATCCTACATAAACTTGTAGATCGCTAAATATGATATGTTTGATTCCTTGCAATAGTTTTGCGATATAAAGGTGGTGATATTAGAGTCGTGCTAGTTGAGTAGTTGTGAAATTGAGAAATACTTGTGTTGAGGTTTCCAAGTCCCGTAGCATGCACGTATGGTGAACCGTTATGTAACGAAGTTGGAGCATGAAGTGTTTTATGATTGTCTTCCTTATGAGTGGCAGTCGGGGACGAGCGATGGTCTTTTCCTACCAATCTATCCCCCTAGGGGCATGTGTAGTAGTACTTTGCTTCGAGGGCTAAGTAGACTTTTGCAATAAGTATATGAGTTCTTTATGACTAATGTGAGTCCATGGATATACGCACACTCACCCTTCCACTTTGCTAGCCTCTATTGTGCCGCGCAACTTTCATTGGTCTCATGAACCCATTATTTACCTTCCTCAAAACAACCACCATACCTACCTATTATGGCATTTCCATAGCCATTCCGAGATATATTGCCATGCAACTTCCATCATCATCATATACATGACTTGAGCATTCATTGTCATATTGCTTTGCATGATCGTAAGATAGCTAGCATGATGTTTTCATGGCTTGTCCATTTTTTGATGTCATTGCTATGCTAGATCATTGCACATCCCGATACACTGCCAGAAGCATTAATATAGAGTCATATCTTTGTTCGAGAGTTGTAATATTGAGTTGTAAGTAAATAAAAGTGTGATGATCATCATTATTAGAGCATTGACCCAGTGAGGAAAGGATGAAGGAGACTATGATTCCCCCACAAGTCGGGATGCGACTCCGGACTTTATGAAAAATAAAAGAGGCCAAAGAAGCCCAAATAAAAAAAAGAGGCCAAAGAAGCCCACCAAAAAGAAAGAAAAAATGAAAAAATGAAAAAGAAAAAGAAAAAAATGAAAAAAATGAGAGAAATAGAGAGAAGGGGCAATGTTACTATCCTTTTACCACACTTGTGCTTCAGAGTAGCACCATGTTCTTCATATTGAGAGTTTCTTGAGTTATCACTTTCATATACTTGTGGGAATTTTCGTTATAGAACTTGGCTTGTATATTCCAATGATGGGCTTCCTCAAACGCCCGAGGTCTTCATGAGAAAGCAAGTTGGATGCACACCCACTTAGTTTCTAGTTTGAGCTTTCATACACTTATAGCTCTTAGTGCATCCATTGCATGGCAATCCCTACTCACTCACATTGATATCTATTGATGGGCATCTCCATAGCCCGTTGATACGCCTAGTTGATGTGAGAATTTCTTCTCCCTTTTTGTCCTCACAGCCACCACCAAATACCACCATAGTGCTATGTCCATGGATTGCGCTCATGTATTGCGTAAGAGTTGAAAAAGCTGAAGCACGTTAAAAAGTATGAACCAATTGCTCGGCTCGTCATCGGGGTTATGCATGATGGGAGCATTTTGTGTGACAAAGATGGAGCATAGCCAGACTACATAATTTTGTAGGGATGAGCTTTCTTTGGCTATGTTATTTCGATAAGACATAATTGCTTGGTTGGTATGCTCGAAGTATTATTGTTTTTATGTAAAATGATAGACTATTGCCCTGAATCACTCTTATCTTAATATTCATGCCATGATTAGACATATGATCAAGATTATGCTAGGTAGCATTCCACATCAAAAATTATTTTTTTATCATTTACCTACTCGAGGACGAGTAGGAATTAAGCTTGGGGATGCTGATACATCTCCGTCGTATCTATAATTTTTGATTGTTACATGCCAATATTATTCAACTTTTATATACTTTTAGCAACTTTTTATACTATTTTTGGGACTAACATATTGATCCAGTGCCCAGTGCCAGTTCCTGTTTGTTGCATGTTTTATGTTTCGCAGAAACCCAATATCAAACAAAGTCCAAACGGGATAAAAACGGACGGAGAATTATTTTGGAATATTTGTAATTTTGGGGAGGAAGAATCAAGCGCGAAACGGTGCCCGAGGTGGCCACGAGAGTGGCCCACGCCACCACTCCAGGGGGTGCGCCCCCCTATCTCGTGGGCCACCCGTAAGGCGGTTGATGCCCTTCTTTGGCTGCAAGAAAGCTAATTTTTGGAAAATGATTTGGGCGAAGGTTTCAGTCCAGTCGGAGTTACGGATCTCCAGATATAAAGGAAACGGTGCCAGGGCAGAATTCCAGAATGCAGAAACAGGGAGATAAGGACCAGAGGGGAAACCCTTCTCCCATCTAGGGAGGAGGTCAAGGAAGAAGAAGAAGAAGGGGGGCTCTCTCCCCCTTGCTTCCGGTGGCGCCGGAACGCCGCCGGGGGCCATCATCATCACCGCGATCTTCACCAACACCGCCGTCATCTTCACCAACATCTCCATCACCTTCCCCCTTCTATCTATAGAGGTCCACTCTCCCGCAACCTGTTGTACCCTCTACTTGAACATGGTGCTTTATGCTTCATATTATTATCCAATGATGTGTTGGCATCCTATGATGTCTGAGTAGATTTTCGTTGTCCTATTTGGTGGTTGATGAATTGCTATGATTGATTTAATTTTCTTGTGGTTATGTTGTTGCCCTTTGGTGCCCATCATATGAGCGCGCGCGTGGATCACACCATAGGGTTAGTTGTGTGTTGATAGGACTATGTATTGGAGGGCTAGAGTGACAGAAGCTTCAACCTAGCATAGAAATTGATGCATACGGGATTGAAGGGGGACCAATATATATTAATGCTATGGTTGGGTTTTACCTTAATGAACGTTAGTAGTTGCGGACTGCTTGCTAATAGTTCCAATCATAAGTGCATAGAATTCCAAGTTAGGGATGACATGCTAGCAGTGGCCTCTCCCACATAAAACTTGCTATCGGTCTAGTAACGTAGTCAATTGCTTAGGGACAATTTCACAACTCCTACCACCACTTTTCCACACTCGCTATATTTACTTTATTGCATCTTTATCTAAACAGCCCCTACTTTTTGTTTATGTGTTCTTTATTATCTTGCAAACCTATCCTATCACACCTACAAAGTACTTCTAGTTTCATACTTGTTCTAGGTAAAGCGAACGTCAAGCATGCATAGAGTCATATCAGTGGCCGATAGGACTTGAGAGAGTATTTGTTCTACCTTTAGCTCCTCATTGGGTTCGACACTCTTACTTATCGAAAGATGCTACAACTATCCCGTATACTTGCGGGTTATCATTAGGGAACTGGCACCTTGTGTGTAGTCCAGCCTCATTTTGGAAACATGATCTCGAGGTTAACCAGACTTCCCTCCTCGCAGGAGCTGCATCTTGACATGAAGTTACTTCTTTTTTAGATCAATACTCAGAGCAACCTAGATCCATTTAGTAGAAGCCAGATAAACAAAACTCGGAGAAGTGAATTCAAAAGGAAAAGAAATATAAAAACAGACTACAAGGTGAGAACACCCACTTCCTACATCAAGCTAAAAATGAAAGCATAGGACTATTAAGACTCTTCTTATTACACATCGAAGAACACCACGCTTAAGAGAAACAGAAACTACAACATATACACATCGAAGAACACGAGGCTAAACGAAAGTAATTGAAAGGGTGTTACTTACCAAAGCTCGTTTTACAGGTTTGGTGCAGCTCCTCTTTAACTTGCCACGCTCCTTGAAGATGTCATGAATATCCCGTGTTTGGTCTTCATTGCTCCTCTGCATGTTCGCACTCGTGGTTTTAAAATCTCAACATGGCAAGAAAAATATACTACTAGCAATACTCGCGCATCTTGTGGGCAACATTAAATCACTCATCTGCCATGTTAGAGCATCTCCAACAGAATCGCAACGCGCGGCGCTTTAAAAAAGCATTTACAGTGCTGAGATCGAGAAGTAGATACTAGAGAGTAGAGGACAGTTCTCAGCATAGATAGATAAAAAAAGATAATTCAACTACTCCTCGTCGTCCGACTCCTCCTCGGTGATGTCCTCCTCCGGTGTCTGACTGTAGGCGTGAAGTTACAGATCGTCGTCAGATTCCCAGGGCGACGCTCCTCCTAGCCTCATGTTGAATTGAGCGTCCGCTTTTCGCCTACGCTTGTCCTCGCGATAGGCGGCTCACTCTGCCCTCATCTTATCCCTCTCCGCCCTCCTTTGCACATAGAACTCGCGCTCGTTGATGATGTCCTGCGGGAAATGTTGGCGCCACAGCGCCATGGCTTCCTCGTCCATCTCGGCGATGCCGAGACGGTGCTCCCGCCTCCGGTTGTCGCGACGATCCTCATCGGTGCTAAGCCGCGGCAGAGGCGCGAGCTCCTGCGCCCGCTCCCGCGTCGGCACGTTGGGGAAGTTCAATGTTCTATGAGGCCACCGGAGAAACCACACTGCTGCGTCGTACGCGCGGGCAGCCTTGTTGGCGGTGTCCAAATTGCCGAGGCCGAGGCGCATCCCGCGGAACCGGATCTCGTGGAGAAGCCGCCGGAGGGGCGCACGCGGACGCCGCGGTATCCCCAAGTTTCCCGGTGACGCGGCGGCATGGTGGTATGGCGGCGGCGAGGCGAAAAAGAGCGGGGAGAGAGCGGTGGCGAGGCACAAAGCGGTGGCAAGGCACAGAGCGGTGGGAGGGCGTTGGATTTTATAAAGCGCGCCGGACGTCGCGCGCCAAAACTAGCGCATGCTCGGCCGCTTTTTCCCGTGCGCGTCCTTTCCCGACGTCTCTACTATCTCTACTCTCTTCTCTACGGTTATATTTATTTTATATTTAATATCTAATATTTATCTCTACTTCCTTTACTGTCTACTTTTTTCTCTATACTTGTTTTCTTGCAATATAGGCCGTCCGATTTATATCTGACAGATAGGAAGGAAACAAATGGGAATCTTTTGCAAAAAGATACCCATACCCCTCTCCAGATTTGCAAATAAGGCCTTCCCTCATTCATCCTTTTCTCCCACAAGATAAACTACTCATACAAATGCATCTTGATGCGTGCAACGCATGGGCATCTTGCTAGTTCTAAAAGCCTTTCCATCATTTGCCACACTACTGGTTGCAGATGAAAAACCTACCCAAGCACAGCGCGATACAGGAGCAACGCACAATTACAAGCTGATATTCTGTTGGACAATGGAGGCTATAACCAATTACTTTTACGGGATCAATAGCACCCAGGAAATTTGAAGGGTAGGTATGAACAAAATTGGAACTGCACATGTACTGCTAAGTGATTCAATACACACATTACCAATCGAGGAGGAGAACGATGGTCGCGCCAACCTCTGTGAGTCATGGTCGGCAACGGGAGTCAGTTCATTGTCCACAACGGTGGTACTTCTGCGCTTGGCATCGGCTTCCGGGAAGCAGATCCGAGACCGTGGAAGACGATGCCGGGGAAGAGGCTCCGTGTATGACAACGACGGTGGACTGGCTCCAGTGCGGCATACGAGGTCGTCGATGAGGCAGATGCGCTGCGGTGGACGAGTGCACCGATGTAAAGGGGAGGAGCACGAAGGCTGTGGTGCCATGGAGAAGTCTATTTTGTGGTGGGGATAGAAAATGGGGAGTATTCAGGTGTACTACTCTGGGTGCCGGGGTGGGGTTGGCTGGGTAGGGCGAACCTGAAGTTATGAAAACAGCCCCCTACCAAGCGTCATCCGTAGGCATGTTCCAGAGGCTATGATGGTAACTTCCCACTGCTCGAATCAGGGTCGCGGGAGATTTTCCCGCCGACCTCAAAATTTTGTGACACTGGACTTCCCATGTGGCATGTTGAGTGATTCGGCTAAGCAACTAGCGAGTAGTAGTAGTAAACTCTGCATATTAGGTTTGACCGACGTCAAACTTCCTAAAGTTTGACGAAGTTTATATAAAAATATAAACATTTACCATAACAAATATGTATGATGTGAAAGTACATTCAATAATGAATCTAATGGTATTTATTTGTTATTGTATATGTCAATATTATTTGTTATAAGCTTTCTGAGAGTTTACAAAACTTCACTTTGACCAATGCTAATATGCGGACTTAAATAAAAACGGAGGGAGTACACATTTGTTTTCTTAGTTTGTAGTGAACTAATCCTTTGTTGAAATTGTGAAATAAATATATTAGGCTATTGACTTCGAATGTAATGGTCTATACAATTCAATAGTTACAATCATTGTCGAATCCCAAGATGTATACAAGGTCTATAGTACTTCACAACATGCTCAAACTCACATAATCCGAGTCAAATGAGAATCTAAATGCATTTCATAGTTATTACTTTGTAGGATGCAACAAAAACAACCAAAACTCTACATCATCCATTATAGAAGCAACATTTTGACGTATCCCAATGTGTGAATGAAACGTGCAGAGAGAGCTTTTGAAGATGGAGCAGATAGGGCGGGAAAGATTGTATGTATGTGGACGAGAGAGTAGGAGACAAACCAAACGAGACAGACAGAGAGAGAGATAGAGAGAGAAAGAGAGAGAGGAAGAAGTTAGGTCCGTGAGAAAGATGGAGACATGTAATATACGTGAGATGCGTGTGCATCCGAATTCTGTATACGTGGAAGGAGAAGAGACAACATGTTTTATGAGAGAGGGGTCCTGTTGATCGGGAGGGGTGTGGCATACCGCAAAACGGACGAAATGGACTTGTGTTGGAGCGCTACGGTCGAAACGGGGGTCCTGTTCATCGGGAGGGGTGTGGCGTACCGCAAAACGGGACTCCACGGGATACTGTTCATCTCCACCGTCGACCTCCTCCAGCCTCCACGGGTTACCGTCGACCTCCTCCAGCCTCCACGGGCTCCTGTTCATGCAGCCTCAACCGTGCGCTACTCCACCGGCTACTGTTCAACCACCCCTCCAACGTCTACTGTTTATCTAGCCCTCCACACCACGGGGTCCTGTTCAACCACCCCTCCACGGGCACCCCTCCACAGTCTATTGTTCATCTAGCCCTCCACACCACAGGGTTCTGTTCATCCAGAGGCAACGCCACCGCTCACTTTTCATCCACCCCCCCCCCCCCGCAACGCTCACTGTTCACCCAATCGATCGGCTTCAGTTAGCAGCAGTAGCGAAGGAATCGCTCGATCGGGTTCAGTTAACAGCCATCGATCGCTCGGGTTCAGTTAGAGCCCAACGCCTCGCTCGGGTTCAGTTAGAGCCAACGCCTCACACACGCGCGCGTACGTGTACGAGAGAAATGCACATCGCTCGGCCCCCGACCTCCCACCGTAACCGGGAACTCCTCAAAATTTTCCTCCCCCTCGCTTCTACCATGGTTTTTTCCGTCATGGACGGTCCAAAGAATATCATGCAACTGCGTCTCCGGCCCGCCCAGGACGAAAAGCCCATTTTCTGTCATGATTTTTTGTCATAGAAGTAGGAGCCCAGCACATCTATGATGATACCGAGTTTTGTCAAAATTATCGTCATAGAAGTGTCATATGTATGACAGGAAAAAAATTCGTTCTGCCCAAAATGTCACGGATGTGTCTTTTTTTTGTAGGTCATAGATGAAACATCAAGACGAATATGCTCTTGTTGACAAAATTCTTTCATAGCACCTTTAGATAGATTAGTACCATTATCAGTTATGATGTTGTGGGGGTAGCCAAAACAGGATATCACTTTTTTGATGAATTGAACCGTCGTTGCCGTGTCACACTTGTTGACCGGCTCTGCCTCAACCCACTTTGTAAACTTGGCAACCGCCACCAAGAGGTGGGTCTTTTGTTTCCTTGGATCTTTTAAAAGGTTCGACCATATCCAGCCCCCAGACTGCAAACGGCCAAGTAATTGGAATCATCCTTAATTCTTGAGCCGACTCGTAAGCTCGTCTGGAAAATTTCTGACAACCGACACACTTGCCAACCAGATCCTCTACATCAGCATGAGCCATCAGCCAATAAAATCCATGACGAAAAGCCTTAGCCACGAGAGATTTAGAGCTGGCATGATGTCCACAATCTCCTTCATGAATCTCCTGTAGAATTGCATGGCCCTCCTCAGGAGAAATACAACGCTGAAACACCCATGTGACACTGCATTGGTGCAGCTCGCCATTGACAATAGTCATCGACTTAGACCCCAAGTTATCTGCCTGGCCAAAGTTTCATCTTCAGGTAACTCACCCCGGGTCATATAAGCCAAATATGGAGCTATCCAATCAGGAATAACATGAAGAGCCGCCACCAACTGTGCCTCCGGGTCAGGGATAGCAAGATCCTCCTCCATAGGAAATTTAACTGAAGGGTTATTCAAAATATCAAGGAAAACATTAGGGGGTACCGGCTTACGCTGGGACCCCAACCAGCTTAAAGCATCAGCCGCCTCATCTTTCCTGCGATCAACATGTTCCACTTGATAACCCTGGAAATGACCAGCAATAGCATCAACCGCCCGGCGGTAAGCCGCCATGAGCAGGTCTTTAGAATCCCAAGTTCCTGAGACTTGCTGAGCCACCAGATCTAAGTCTCCAAAGCACCTGACCCGGCTTTGATTCATCTCCTTGGCCATCTAAAGACCATGGAGCAAGCACTTGACCATCTTCCTCTTTTTGTCTTCTCCACAACCACCATTCTATTCCACCTATGGTGCTATGTCCATGGCTCATGCTCATGTATTACATGAAAGTTGAAAAGGTTTGAAAATACTAAAGTATGAAACAATTGCTTGGCAGAAACCGGGGTTGTGCATGATTTGAGTATTCTGTGTGACGAAGATGGAGCATAGCCAAACTATATGATTTTGTAGGGATGAACTTTCTTTGGCCATGTTATTTTGAGAAGACATGATTACGTTGTTAGTATGCTTGAAGTATTATTATATTTATGTCAATATTAACCTTTTGTCTTGAATCTTTTGGATATGAACATTCATGCCACAATAAAGGAAATTACATTTATAATTATGCTAGGTAGCATTCCACATCAAAAATTCTGTTTTTATCATTTACCTACTCGAGGACGAGCAGGAATTAAGCTTGGGGATGCTTGCTACGTCTCCAACGTATCTATAATTTTTTATTGTTCCATGTTATTATATTATCTGTTTTGGATGTTTAATGGGCTTTAATATGCTCTCTTATATTCTTTTTGGGACTAACCTACTAACCGTAGGCCCGGTGCAAATTGTTGTTTTTTGCCTATTTCAGTGTTTTGCAGAAAAGGAATATCAAACAGAATCCAAACGGACCAAAACCTTCGTGAGGATCTTTCTTGGAACAAACGCAATCGAGAAGACTTGGAGTTGAAGTCTGGGACTCCGTGAGGCGGCCACAAGGCAGGAGGGCGCGCTCAGGGGGGTAGGCGCGCCCCCACCCTCGTGGGCCCCATGCAGCTCCACCGACCTATTTCTTCTGCCTATATATACTCTTATACCCTAAAAACATCCAGGAGAGCCACGAATCCACTTTTCCAGCACCGCAAACTTCTGTAGCAGTGAGATCCCATCTTGGGGCCTTTTTCGGTGCTCCGCCGGAGGGGGAATCGATCACAGAGGGCTTCTACATCAACACCATAGCGTCTCCAATGATGTGTGAGTAGTTTACCACAGACCTTCGGGTCCATAGTTATTAGCTAGATGGCTTATTCTCTCTCTTTGATTCTCAATACAAAGTTCTCCTTGATGTTCTTGGAGATCTATTTGATGTAATACTTTTTGCGGTGTGTTTGCCGAGATCCGATGAATTGTGGATTTATGATCAATTCTATCTATGAATAATATTTGGTTCTTCTCTGAATTATTATATGCATGATTTGATATCTTTCCAAGTCTCTTCGAATTATCGGTTTAGTTTGGCCTACTAGATTGATCTTTCTTGCAATGGGAGAAGTGCTTAGCTTTGGGTTCAATCTTGTGGTGTCCTTTCCCGGTGACAGTAGGGGCAGCAAGGCACGTATTGTATTGTTGCCATCGAGGATAAAAAGATGGGGTTTATATCATATTGCTTGAGTTTATCCCTCTACATCATGTCATCTTGCTTATTGCGTTACTCTGTTCTTATGAATTTAATACTCTAGATGCATGTTGGACAGCGGTCGATGTGTGGAGTAATAGTAGTAGATGTAGAATCGTTTCGATCTACTTGACACGGTCGTGATGCCTATGTTCATGGTCATTGCCTAGATATTCTCATAACTATGCGCTTTTCTATCAATTGCTTGGCAATAATTTGTTCACCCTCCGTAATATATGCTATCTTGAGAGAAGCCACTAGCGAAACCTATGGCCCCCGAGTCTATTTTCCATCATATAATGTTCTATTTTCCATCATATAAGTTTCTGATCTACAAGTCTAGTTTCCTATTTATTTTATTTTGCAATCTTTACTTTCCAATCTATACAACAAAAATACCAAAAATATTTATCTTATAATCTTTATCAGATCTCACTTTTGCGAGTAACCGTGAAGGGATTGACAACCCCTTTATCGCGTTGGTTGCAAGGTTCTTGATTGTTTGTGCAGGTACTAGGTGACTTGGGTGATATCTCCTACTGGATTGATACCTTGGTTCTCAAAAACTGAGGGAAATACTTACGCTACTTTGCTGTATCACCCTTTCCTCTTCAAGGGAAAACCAATGCATTCTCAATAGGTAGCAAGAAGGAATTCTGACGCCGTTGCCGGGGAGATTTGCGCCAAGTCAAGTCAAGATTTGATCTCCCGTCAACTAGCCATTTCTGGCGCTGTTGCCGGGGAGATCTACGCTCAAGTCAAGACATACCAAGTACCCATCATAAACTCTTCTCCCTCACATTACATTATTTTCCATTCTCCTCTTGTTTTCCTCCCCCCCCCACTTCACCCTCGCCTTTTCCGTTCGCCTCTTTTCCGTTCGCTTCTTTTGCTTGCTTCTTTTGCGTCCGTGTGTTAGATTGTTTGTTTCTCCTCTATGGCTAGTCCTCCTATTGTTGTTAATACTCCCGATAATGAAGTTCTCGATTTTAAAGAAAGGGAGGGAGAAAATTTAAAAGATGCTTGGTATAGGATTTGCAATGCTCAAACTAGATCTACTAAAAAGCAATCCACTTCTGTTCTTCTTCACAATTTTTGCGTAGACATCACTCATTGGAATAGATATGTTCTTGACACCATTACCGGAGGGAATTCCTTGGGAAGCCATACTTTTGATTCTTATAATGCTATGATAGATTTGTTAGGCCCAACACCTCTTTTGGTCAATGGAAGTATCTTAACTCTGGAACATGTGATGCAAAGGCTTGATATTATCGAAAATAAAATTGCCACTGTAGAGTTAATTGAAATTTTGGATAAAAAGATCCACAACCATATTACCCAATATGGATCTAAGGTAGGAGTTACTCTAAAAAATCTTAGGGAAAAGGAACCCATAGTTAATGAAAAGATAAACCAAGATTCCACTAGAATTGATAAACTCGAAGATATTATTACCAACTTGGGATCCACTTTTTCTGACGTTAAAAATACCTCAAATCCTCCTCCTACCAAAGTGGCCAAGTTTATATATGTTCCTGAAAATAAGGGTGAATCCTCTAGTAAGGAAAATGAAGATCTTAAATCAACAAGTGTCCACCCCAACTTTCTCGATATCATTAAGGAACCTTTTACTACAAATGAATTTCGCGATTTATTGCCTAGGAGTTTGATCATTAGTAAAACTAAAGAACCTCCTAAGGGTCATATATGTTCAATTGAAGAATTGCATGCCAAAGATGACAATACCTAGATCTATTCATGTTTTTATGCCTAGCTAGGGGCGTTAAACGATAGCGCTTGTTGGGACGCAACCCAATTTTATTTTTGTTCTTCGCTTTTTATTCCTGTTTAGTAATAAATAATTCATCTAGCCTATGTTAGATGTGGTTTTGTGTTTTAATTAGTGTTTGTGCCAAGTAATACCTTTAGGATAACCTACGGTGATAGTTAACATGATCTTGCTGAAAAACAGAAACTTTTGCATGCACGAAAATAATTTTCGTAAATCACAGGAACGTGATTTTCAGTTGATTTTTTTGCAGAACATTAATAAATAAATTTCTTAGGACTTCCTAATTTCTCAGGATTTTTGGAGTTACATAAGTATTCGAAACTTACAGATTTCTACAGACTATTCTGTTTTTCGTGTGTTGTTTGCTTATTTTGATGAATCTATGAGTAGTATCGGGGGGTATGAACCATAGAGAAGTTGGCATACAGTAGGTTTAACACCAATATAAATAAAGAATGAGTTCATTACAGTTCCTTAAAGTGGTGGTTTGTTTTCTTATACTAACGGAGCTCACGACATTTTCTGCTAAGTTTTGTGTTGTGAAGTTTTCATCTTTTTTGGTAAAGATTTGATGGATTTTGGAATAAGGAGTGGAAAGAGCCTAAGCTTGGGGATGCCCAAGGCACCCCAAGGTAAAGTTCAAGGACAACCAAAAGCCTAAGCTTGGGTATGCCCCGGAAGGCATCCCCTCTTTCATCTTCGTCTATCGGTAACTTTACTTGAGGTTATATTTTTATTCACCACATGATATGTGTTTTGCTTGGAGCGTCTTGTATGATTTGAGTCTTTGCTTTTAGTTTACCACAATCATCCTTGCTAAATACACCTTTTGTGAGAGACACACATGAAACGGAATTTATTAGAATACTCTATGTGCTTCACTTATATCTTTTGATATAGATAATTTTTCTCTAGTACCTCACTTATATCTTTGTAGAGCATGGTGGTGGTTTTATTCTATAGAAATTATTGATCTCTCATGCTTCACTTATATCATTTTGAGAATTTTTTTAGAACAGCATGGTAATTTGCTTTGGTTATAAAAATAGTCCTAATATGATGGGCATCCAAGATGGGTATAAGAAAAACTTTCATATAAAGTGCATTGAATACTATGAGAAGTTTGATGCTTGATGATTGTTTTGAGATATGAGGATGGTGATATTAGAGTCATGCTAGTAGAGTAATTGTGAATTTGAGAAATACTTGTGTTGAGGTTTGCAAGTCCCGTAGCATGCACGTATGGTAAGCGTTGTGTGACAAATTTGAAGCATGAGGTATTTCTTTGATTGTCTTCCTTTGTGTGGAGGTCGGGATCGTGCGATGGTTAAATCCTACCAACCCTTCCCCTAGGGGCATGCGTGTAGTACTTTGTTCTGATGATGTGTAGATTTTTGTAATAAGTATGTGAGTTCTTTATGACTAATGTTGAGTCTATGGATTATACGCACTCACACCCTTCCAACATTGCTAGCCTCTCTAGTACCGCGCAAATTTCGTCGGTACTATACACCCACCATATACCTTCCTCAAAACAGCCACCATACCTACCTATTATGGCATTTCCATAGCCATTCCGAGATATATTACCATGCAACTTTCCACTGTTCCTTTTATTATGACACGTTCCATCATTGTCATATTGCTTTGCATGATCATGTAGTTGACATCGTATTTGTGGCAAAGCCACCATTCATAATTTTTTCATACATGTCACTCTTGGTTCATTGCACATCCCGGTACACCGCCGAAGGCATTCATATAGAGTCATATTTTGTTCTAGTATCGAGTTGTAACTCTTGAGTTGTAAATAAATAAAAGTGTGATGATCTTCATTATTAGAGCATTGTATCGTGTGAGGAATTAAAAAAAGGACATATAAAAAAGGACATAAAAAAGAGAAAAAGTCTCCAAAAAAAGGGGAGTCTCTAAAAAATGAAAGAAAAAGAGAGAAGGGACAATGCTACTATCCTTTTCCACACTTGTGCTTCAAAGTAGCACCATGATCTTCATTATAGAGAGTCTCTTATTTTGTAACTTTCATATACTAGTGGGAATTTTCGTTATAGAACTTGGCTTGTATATTTCACGTTGTTGAGGAAATTGTTAACTGGTAGCTGCTCGGTTGGCTGGTGAGTAGGGGATAAATCGGCGAATCGGCAAGTTAATCGGCCATTCAATCAATTAATGAAATGATTTGTCGGTTTATAGGCTACTTGGTGACCCTACGAGTAGGGATTAATCAGCAAGTTAACTGGTTAATCAGATGAATTCTTGAACAGGGATATTCCAACAATGGGCTTCCTCAAATGCCCTAGGTCTTCGTGAGCAAGCAAGTTGGATGCACACCCACTTAGTTTCTTTTGTTGAGCTTTCATACATTTATAGCTCTAGTGCATCTGTTGCATGGCAATCCCTACTCACTCACATTGATATCTATTGATGGGCATCTCCATAGCCCATTAATATGCCTAGTTGATGTGAGACCATCTTCCTCTTTTTGTCTTCTCCACAACCACCATCCTATTCCACATATAGTGTTATGTCCATGGCTCACGCTCATGTATCGCGTGAAAGTTTAAAAGGTTTGAAAATACTAAAGTATGAAACAATTGCTTGGCTGAAACCGTGGTTGTGCATGATTTGAGTACTTTCTGTGACGAAGATGGAGCATAGCTAAACTATATGATTTTGTAGGGATGAACTTTCTTTGGCCATGTTATTTTGAGAAGACATGATTACTTTGTTAGTATGCTTGAAGTATTATTATTTTTATGTCAATATTAAACTTTTGTCTTGAATCTTTTGGCTCTGAACATTCATGCCACAATAAAGAAAATTACATTTATAATTATGCTAGGTAGCATTCCACATCAAAAATTCTATTTTTATCATTTACCTACTTGAGGACGAGCAGGAATTAAGGTTGGGGATGCTTGATACGTCTCCAACGTATCTATAATTTTTTATTGTTCCATGCTATTATATTATCTGTTTTGGATGTTTAATGAGCTTTAATATGCTCTTTTATATTCTTTTTGGGATTAACCTACTAACCAGAGGGCCAGTGCAAAATGTTTTTTTTGCCTATTTCAGTGTTCCGCAGAAAAGGAATATCAAACGGAATCCAAACGGAACGAAACCTTCCCGAGGATCTTTCTGGGAAGAAACGCAATCCAGAATACTTGGAGTTGAAGTCTGGGACTCCGCGAGGCAGACACGAGGCAAGAGGGCATGCCTAGGGGGGTAGGCCCGCCCCAACCATCATGGGCCCCACGGAGCTCCACCGACCTATTTCTCCTCCCTATATATACTCTTATACCCTAAAAACATCCAGGAGAGCCACGAATCCACTTTTCCAGCACCGCAACCTTCTGTAGCAGTGAGATCCCATCTTGGGGCCTTTTCCAGCGCTCCGCCGGAGGGGGCATCCACCACGGAGGGCTTCTACATCAACACCATAGCCTCTCCAATGATGTGTGAGTAGTTTACCACAGACCTTCGGGTCCATAGTTATTATCTAGATGGCTTCTTCTCTCTGTTTGATTCTTAATACAAAGTTCTCCTCGATGTTCCTGGAGATCTATTTGATGCAATACTTTTTGCGGTGTGTTTGCCGAGATCCTATGAATTGTGGATTTATGATCAAGTCTATCTATGAATAATATTTGGTTCTTCTCTGAATTCTTGTATGCATGATTTGATATCTGTGCAAGTCTCTTCGAATTATCGGTTTAGTTTGGCCTACTAGATTGATCTTTCTTGCAATGGGAGAAGTGCTTAGCTTTGGGTTCAATCTTGCGGTGTCCTTTCCCAGTGACAGTAGGGGGCAGCAAGGCACGTATTGTATTGTTGCCATCGAGGATAAAAAGATGGGGTTTATATCATATTGCTTGAGTTTATCCCTCTACATCATGTCATCTTGCTTAATGCGTTACTCTGTTCTTATGAACTTAATACTCTAGATGCATGCTGGATAGCGGTCGATGTGTGGAGTAATAGTAGTAGATGCAGAATCGTTTCGGTCTACTTGACACGGGCGTGATGCCTATGTTCATGATCATTGCCTAGATATTCTCATAACTATGCGCTTTTCTATCAATTGCTCGGCAGTAATTTTTTCACCCACCGTAATATATGCTATCTTGAGAGAAGCCACTAGTGAAACCTATGGCCCCCGGGTCTATTTTCCATCATATAATCTTCTATTTTCCATCATATAAGTTTCTGACCGACAATTCTAGTTTCCTATTTATTTTATTTTATTTTGCAATCTTTACTTTCCAATCTATACAACAAAAATACCAAAAATATTTATCTTATTATCCTTATGAGATCTCACTTTTGCGAGTGACCGTGAAGGGATTAACAACCCCTTTTACCGCGTTGGTTGCAAGGTTCTTCATTGTTTGTGCAGGTACTAGATGACTTACGTGATATCTCCTACTGGATTGATACCTTAGTTCTCAAAAACCGAGGGAAATACTTACGCTACTTTCCTGCATCACCCTTTCCTCTTCAAGGGAAAACCAACGCATGCTCAAGAGGTATCAGGTACCTCTGTTTAGATTCAATTAGTACCTCACTAACATACTAAACTGGCCTTTGAACCGGATATTACTTACCTGATTCCTTCCTTTCCACCACAACCGCTACACTGACGGCTCTGCTGTTAGCAGCCACATATAAAAGCAAGTGCTCCTTATCAATGGGAGCTGCAAGAACCGGCGGCTCAACCAACTGCTTTTTCAGCGCCTCGAATGCCTAATTGGTAGCATCACTCCAAACAAAGTGATTTGTTTTCTTCATCATCTAGTACAGAGGAATAGCCTTTTCGCCCAAACGACTTATAAACCGGCTTAAAGCCGCAATACGACCCGCCAAACGCTGGACGTCATTGATACATGTCAGCTTAGCCAAAGAAGTGATAGCCTTTATTTTCTCTGGGTTAGCTTCAATGCCTCTTTCAAAAACCAAAAAACCCAATAGCTTGCCTGCTGGCACACCAAAAACGCAGTTGGCCGGGTTAAGCATCATCTTGTAGACCCGGAGATTGCCAAAGGTCTCCTTCAAATCATCTAACAAGGTCTCTTTCTTTCTGGATTTCACAACTATATCATCCACATAAGCATGAGCATTGCATCCAATCTGGTTGTGGAGGCAATTCTGAATGCAACGCTGATAAGTTGCCTGAGCACTTTTGAGCCCAAAAGGCATAGATACATAGCAGAAGGCTCCAAAAGGAGTGATGAAAGATGTCTTCTCCTGGTCCTTAACTGCCATCTTGATCTGATGATAACCAGAATAAGCATCCAAAAAACTCAAACGCTCACAACCCGTCGTAGCATCAATGATCTGATCAGTCAGAGGGAGAGCAAAAGGATCAGCCGGACATGCCTTGTTAAGGTCTGTGTAATCCACACACATGCGCCAACTGCCGTTTTTCTTAAGCACCAGCACCGGGTTAGCCAACCATTCAGGATGAAAAACTTCAATAATAAATCCAGCCACCAAAAGCGGGGCCACTTCTTCACCAATGGCCTTGCGCCTTTCTTCATTAAATCAACAAAGAAATTGCTTGACCGGTTTAAAATTTGGATCAATATTGAGAGTGTGCTCAGCGAGTTCCCTCGATACACCTGGCATGTCTGAAGGTTTCCAGGCAAAGATGTCCCGGTTCTCATGGATGAACTCGATGAGCGCGCTTTCCTATTTTGGATCCATATTGGCACTGATACTGAACTGTTTGGATGAGTCGCCAGGAACAAAATCGACCTGCTTGGTGTCATCTGCTGACTCAAATTTCAACAAAGGGTCATGCTCTATGGTTGGTTTCTTCAAGGAGGTCATATCTGCCGGGTCAACATTATCTTTGTAGAACTTCAACTCCCCAGTTGCACAAACTGACTCAGCATAGGCAGCATTGCCTTCTTCACACTCCAAAGCCATCTTCCTGTGACCGTGCACCCTGATGGTACCCTTACGACCCGGCGTTTTAAGCTGCAAATAAACATAACAAGGCCGTGCCATAAATTTGGCATACACTACTGCAGGATGCTGCTAACGCGGCACTACGATCAGACACCCTTCGACGAAACTGTATGCGATGCCATAATCGCAAACGGTGGTGTAAAAAACCATCAAAAAAGGTGCAAAACGTTTGTGATGGAGGATGCATCAAACACAGTTCATATTTTAGTTGCGTGTGCGATGCAGGTCATGCGGTTTAGTTCAATTAATTGTTTGTGATGAGGAAGAACAAAATAAATGGGTAGCCAGATGAAGGTGTGTGCGATATACAACATACGGTTCACTCGGATGAACTATTTGTGATTAGGCAACAAAAAAGAAATGGTCAGCTAGATCAAGGTGTGTGAGATATACGGCACGCGGTTCACTCAAATGAACTGTTTGCATTGAGACATGAGAACAAAAATGGTTCAACTTAACAAGATGTGTGTGATACACGGCAAACAGGTCTGTAATCGGAAACATGTGTGAAGACCGATAACAACACAGACGATTCCTGCTAATAAGCCGTGTGTGTTGTGAGCAAACGATTGCTGGTATACAATTGTGAGTGATTGATGAAAACATCACTGACGGGTTCCATTGTTTAGTCCGTGTGCGATGTGATTTTCTTTGTCCGCACAACATCTGTGCTCTGTCTACAGAGCATCAACGTATATACTTAAAAAGACAGCATTGCATAACCAAATTAAGCATACAATTACACAAGTGACTACACACATAACATTTCCACACACCAAAGTAAGCAATTAAATGCATACTAAAGTAGGAGAAATGAGGATCTAATCATCTACTTATTGTTGCGACGACGCTTGCCATTGCTGCTTCCGGCTTGTCCCCTGGCCGTTTTGGGAAAGAAGGCACTTCCTCATGTCAACTATCCGCCTGTAAATGTCATATCTCGTGTATGCCCCCTTGGCCGCGTACACGGCATGAGCTTTGTCGAGTTTCTCCATCCAGACCAAGTGCCAGGCACGCTTGTCCTTGTTGCACGAATCCTTCATGTCTCTGTAGTAAGGGTCGATGATGGCCTCGGCGAGGTGAACCAGTGAGTCCTTCTCATGCTCCTTGCTGCCCCAGATCTTGTATTGGCCCTAGATGTCGACAAGATTCTGGCAAGCGATGCCTGAATTCTTGAGCGCCTTTATATCGTTGGTGATGTCCACTATAGCGAACATGTAGTGGGGGCTATTGAAAAACCTAGCAAAACACTCGCAAGGCCTTTTGGCTAGGCAGTAGTGGTAAACAAGGATGTGGTGGCGCACATACATCTGGGTGACGGCGACCTTGGGATGGGACCCGGCACGAGCGCGGGTGTACTCGAGGTCGAACCCGACCACCTTGTACTTCTCCTCGGCAAGCAACAGCTCCATGATGTGGATGGAGTGCTCAACCCAGACCGGGTCGTTGGTGTACACCACCGAGAGGTCCATGAACCTTCTGTGGGTGTCCACCATGGCATGCATGCTGAACTGCTACTCGTCATCGGCAGCCGCTCGGAGCGTCATTGGATCCGCGCAGGATACCCTCTAAGAATTTCTCGTGGTGGGTGTGCTTCTTGCAATGGTGGGGCGCGATCAAAATGTTGGCCGCTGTAATAAATGGGGGCCGGCCGGCCTGTAATCGTCACGTCTTGTCATGGCATTCATAGCGCAGGATTCTAGTGCATGCTTGACAACACCACACCGCACGCGTGGGCTCAAAGAGGAGCCAATGTATCGTCAGTGAGCCTGTTCCCACGCTACTGTGCAGTTTACCCAGCAAGCTTCCCGCCCGGCTAGTTTGGCCACGCGTCGGCTAGAAGAGGGACTAATCATGGGCGTTTATTGGCAAAAAGCTTTGTAAAAACGAAGTGTGTGGAATGACTTCAGTCATAAGTTTAACCGTGGGTGATAAGGTCAAAGTTACACAGAAGGGTGATGATGGACACTCGAGTGCAATAATTAATTCTACACTCTACAGGGCACACGGTGGAAGAAACCAACTCTGTGCAATAATGTCAAAGATCGCAGTCGAGTTAGCTATATAGATCGTGTGCTATGAGATCGACAAGGTAAACATATTCGAGAATGGTTAATAAAATCTAAGACCATTGCATATTAAGGTCAAAATAGTGCTACCAATATACGAGTCTCATACGATGCCATTTCAACGATTGTATCACAAAAGCTCGAAATATTACAAGGTTCAAATTCCAGAGTTATATGGCTCAAATTCGAAGATTACAAGGTTCAAACGGATATTAGAAATGAAATTCAGCTCATCAGCTGCAAACGCTCGCGCTAATCCGCTGAACATGGATATCAAAGAGGTTCAAACTAATATTACCACTTCTAAGTCTGGTTTCAAAACCTCACAATTTTTGCAAAGGGGTCCGCCACTGAGAAGTCATGTATGGGGTTGACACGATGACTTCCCATTACTCTGTCATCTGAAGTTCCAAAATGAAATTCAGCATTTTTGGAGCCTATTCCATTCTGTCGCAGGCGCCGGCGCTGATCAACAAACCATTCATTTTTGCGAAATAAATGTAGGGAAAACCTCATTTCCTTCAGCACCCTTGCTCTAAGAACAAAGAACCTGGCGAATATAATCTCTGATAAGGTCCCTCAGTAGGAGTTCAATGTAATTTCTAAGAGATGCAGATACAAGCATTCGATGTGATTGTTATATTGTATCACATTATCCACCACTGAGCCTAATCTTATCTTCAAAAGAAGAAAACGTGTTAGTGCCTACACGCAGTTTTGAACATTACTACATGCCTATTTGGTTTGCAGGATTTGTAAAATCCACCAACATGCCATCTTTGATCTGACATGATTAACATGGGCATTTGATTACATTTTAGAAAAATGTAGCCTTCTTCACAAGAGGTTGGGGTGGATGAAAAGTTCCCTAAGAAAACTAGTACAGATTAATCCAAAGGAGAAATTCTTATTGATTGTAACCATATGGATCAAGCAACCAATGTGGGGGGGGACATGTATGTATTGAAATCCTCCAAAAGAATCCTTCAGAAATCGTAGTACATTGTCATTGTAAACTTGAAAAAAGGTGTCACAAATTGAACTCCCTTATGGTTAACATTTAATAGGAAAGGAACATCACCTCGATATATTGCTTCTCCAGGCACGGAAAGCATCTCGGGAAACTGACAACTTGCTCCAGGTTGGGGCCGATAGATTCTAGTGCCAAGACCTTCACTGTGCACAGTTTCGGGGTCAAGCTTGTCGGAATCATTTTCTGAATGACAGACGAACAAACATCTTCAAAATTAGAAATAATGTTAATTTGTAGAAGGAGAGGTAGAAGGCGGCTGTTGTACCTAAACGGGTGTGGATCCAATAACAAGTTCGGAGTATTTGTCAGACGAGTAGCCCACTAGTGTCAATTGCGGTGCAGAAATGACATTGGTTCTTGTTGGACCTTCTTGATCAACTACAAGTAATCTCTCAAGTGCAGGTGTGTCCTCAATGACCATACCGTGGTACACATCTTGTGATGTCTTCCTGCCGCATCAGCAACACACATAAATAGTCAGAGAGTCATGGAGGTGATGTGGAAGGTACTCAACCCATTGATCGCCTGAAGACAAAGGTAGTCGAGTGCAGTATAGCCTTAGAGCAGGCGCTCCATGTCACCATTTGAGAGGAAGACGGCAGCGAGCTCGAGGTGTTTCAGTTGTGGTAGAATAAGAGCGGGCGCATCATTAAGGGGGGATGGCGGTTCCTGAACTTGGTGACGCGCAGCGTGGGCGTGAGGCGGAGTGCGGACGTTGGCAGCCACCGCATATGCCCATCATCAAAAGTGAGCTCCTCGAGCTGATCTAGGGCGGGGGATTGGAACCAGTCATCAAGCTTGGCTCGGTCCTTGCCGTTGGAATGGAACTGGCCCATTCTAAGGCCTCTGGTTGGGCCAAGGTGACTGCCAAGGATCTTGGAGAATGCATCCAAACTTTTGTGATTTCTTTCCAAAGGCCAATGCCAAAATAGGAGTCACCACGTTCATCAAGTCTTACAGTAGCAACGATTGTAAATCCATGGTTTGTGTGCAGTATGACATCCGTGCAGTCTTGATCTATGTAAAGGGAAAGATTGTGCACTACATAATCTTTTGCATAGCAAGGGATGCGCTGCAGAAAATGGTAGGATTGTTAAAGAAAATATGGAACATGCAAATATGGGCCCAAATTGAAAGAACTATACAACAGTTGAAATCGAAGGACAAAAATCTATAATTAAACAGATAGGGTAAACATGATGTCATGGAAATATGAGAGTAATCGAAAGAACAATACATCATTAATTTGCCTAATATAGAAAGAAGAGGGGAAAATCCCCTTTGACGTATATGGTGCATGTGGCACCTTTTATCCAAATGTAGCAATATTTAGAATATGTTCAGGAAAGTAGGCCATGCCAACCTATTTAGGGTGAGATCGAACATACCGCGCGCGTCCTCAAGTGATCTAGTACGGTGAGATGGAATCTCTGGCGGAGGTCGCAAAGTCCTGATGTGTCGGTGCATTGTACATTCTATGAATGAAAAAAACCCTCAAATCGGCTCAAATAAAAATGAATCCACGGCGATTTCCGCCGGGTGATTAAAGGAGGCATATGAACTGGGATAAGAAATGAGATAATATCTCATTAAATTAGTTACCTTGTCGTCCATGAGAAAGAACCCCCAGTACGGCAGATTCCCTAACCGAGCGGAGCTAGGTTGCCCGTGAGAAGCATTGAGAAAGTCGATGGAGATAGGCGGAGGCAAGCGGAAGTGGCGAAATGCGGTGGGCTTTGCCGGCAGTCTGGCGGCAGTGGCAGGCGTCGAGCTAAGTGTTTACCGCCGCGATAGGCGGTGCCATGGCATAGACGCGGAGGAGCTTGTCCAAGTGTGAATGGGGACCAAAGGGGGTGGCGGGCGGGGTGAGGGTTTTTGTGACGTGGGGATGGTGAGGGTTTTCTTTTTGCTTTTATGAATTGGGTGGTGAGGGTTTTCTGTCCCACAAAGAAATTTGGAGGAGACGGTTTGCTAGAGCGAACCGTGTGTGATTGACGCAACAGGCAAAATGAAAGTCATTGCACACGGTTCCAATTTTGGGAACCGTGTGTGATTGACGTACTACCTCCGTCCTGGTTTATTAGTCCCCCTTTGTAATTTTTACCAAATTTTGACCAAATATTTAACTAAGATATGTTTATGCATGTCACCAAAAATTATATCATTGAACACTATGCTCAAATACCCATCCAACAATATAATTTTTGCTGACCTGCACTAACATTTTGTCAGTTAAACCTTTGGTCAAAATTTAACACAAATTACAAAGGGGACCAATAAACTAAGACGGAGATAGATTCCATCAACCGAACTGGTTGCATCCATATCCCACGGTTACACATAAGTAAACATAGATTAAGCATACTCAGACATAGATAATAAGCATACACGTGCATAAGCATAGTTCAACCATAAGTACATAGTTCAATCATCATTAAGCATACTCAAGCGTACATAGTTCGATCCATCCCACATCTCATCTCACATGCCGACATGATCCTGAAGCTTCTCCAGGTACTCGGCGTACACATCGTACGCCACCCTGCGAGAATACTTCTGCTTGAAGGAGCCAACGGCCCGTCCTCCTTGCATGTGCCAGAACACTTAGATACGCGTCATGAAGCTTGTGGTTGCAAAATGGGCATCGATAGCCACCGTTCCAGGTCCTAATACACCTATTATGCATTCCCGCATAAAGCTCCCTCAGGATTTGCCTCTTATACCTCCTCTAGCCATCTTCATCCTCACTGTCCACATCGTCAGACAGCACCTATACAAATAGTAAAACAAATTTGGCATCAAATCAATGATTACATGCCGTGAAGTAGGATTAGGAATTTATGGCTATTTATTTATACATATCCAGATATTATGGTTTGATTTTTAAGCACAGTCATCTATGTACAGACCAATCTTGAAGAAAATAATGGCACAAACATATGTAGGTCATTCAAAATCAATTGTCAAGTCCTGGCTAGGAATTATTAGCACGAATACTAACCCTAGTTGGATTACTAGCAGAAATCATTTGCATAGATGAAACAACTAATCACTTATCACTTGTACCATTCGAACAATCAATACACTACACGGATCTAACGAAACTTACTCAGATTTCATGGATTGGGAGAACATAACCATAGGATTTCTATTCCAAAAAGGGGGAGGCATGAGTAACCAAAGAAACCCTATGATCTATTTGACACATAAATGGGTATAGATGACTAACCAGCTGTCCGTCGTCGTCGGAGTCATCACTGGAGTGGTCATCGGAGTCGTCGCCGGGGTCATCACCAGAGTCGGTGTGAAACTCCGCCTCCGGCTATGGAAGCTCGACGCCGTTGACGACGTCAGGGTGCAGTGATAACTCGCCGGCGGTGACGGCAACCTCTGTCTCCATCTCCACGCCATGCTCCAGTGCTTTAGCATCCCTGGAGTCGCCGCCCCCTCCGATGGGGCGCTTCGGCGGCATTCTCATACACTGACGGCTTTGAGGACTGAGAGCGGCGTCGAGGATGCAAGCGGAGAGAGAGGATTGTGTGTGTGGCGAGGATGGGGGTTGTGGCCGCTCGGGCGCACCATTAATATGAAGTAGTGGGAGTTGTGGGAGAGAGGCGGGCGGCGGTCAAACCGGTGGCTCGCCTCCCGGTGAGCCTGCGCACCGAACTGTTGTCATGCCTACCAAAGTTTCACATAGCTACTCGCACGCCTCCCGATGATACTGCGCAGCGAGCATGCCTCCGTCAATTAACACACATGCACGCACGCGTCCCCATCTGCCTGCACGGCGGACTGCTCACATGTGTCCCGTCAACTCACGCCTGCTTGCACAGCACATGGGTCACGCGGCGGCACGTATATTGTATTTATATTTGGATGATTAATGCTGCCGCTCTATTGCTTAACCGAAGCATGGCACATATCCATTGTTGGTCTAATGCTCATAGTTCGAATAAATAATCCGTTTGGGATATTAGTTCCCAATTATTAATAATCTCCCATTTGTAATTAGATAAAGATTACATCAAAACTGGTCTCAAATTTGACCAAAAAAAAGTACAATGCCACTTTGTATTGGTGTCCATATGACAACACGATAAGTTTCATGAACTTCAAATAAGTTTTGGATGTACTAGGATTTAGTAATCAAGATTCTCAATGTTTGAAATTTGTTGCACGGGGAGTAAACATGCACCCAGTAAGACACATGTGTTTTTGCAATCCATTTAGGTGCATTGTCACGTGTGCATGTAGCTCAAATTTGATTTTTGCACATTCTACCCATAGAAAATCAATCAATTAATGTACTAAAACGTCTTAATAATCTCTATGATTTTTTCGAAATTAAAATGTCCCTCCTTTGATAACATATGTTCACCGCGAGATAATTAATTTAACATGCATCGTAGTTGCGGTGGATTCGCAGTGTGTGTGGGTGTGTGCGTCTGGGGGTGGCGTGCGGCTCACAGTACACTACGAGTTGTGAGCCACCGTGTGGGTTGGCCATTTTGTTAGGCAAGCCAGTGCCACATCAGAGTCGTGAAATCGTTATCTAAAACATTACACAACCCTTTCACACATACATGTTTTGGCCACATGCAGTCGATGATTGTCCTACACGACACTTGATACTCGCGTGTGACACTTTTTGTGGGCCCACGAGGTCATTGTCCATCACTTTGACGGACAACCGATAGTGAGGTAAATTTGACCAGCAAGGTAGAATCTTTTTTGTTTGTGTTATGGTGGTATATAGTACGCGTCGAAGAGGTGGGAGGGGACTAGCATATATACTATGGGACAATTGCATCTTTGCCCCTAGTTGGTTCCCACCCCCGGGTTTTGCCCTTACTTTTCGGGCATGCTCAGTTTTGCCCTTAGTTTTTCCACTCCGTCAGTTTGAATGCCCTTCTGTCACAGCTCCGCTTGGTCAGCGCTGTTTGACCGTGACGGCCCGACGTTTTAGACACCGGTTGCCCTTGGGCCTTCCTTACAGGTGGGTCCACATAGAGTAGACGGTGTAGTTGCCATTTCCCCTCCCCCTCCCTCTATCTTATCCCCGCCCGAACCCTAGATCAGCAACGACAAAGGCAACCCAAAACCTAGCACCCGGCAGCAACGCGGGCTCCCATAGAAACCATGGCCTCGATGTCGTGAAGTCCTCATCACCGGATGTACATCGCGCGGCGGTGATGGTGGAGACACGCTCTTCACGCATCGGTGGTGGCGGCGACGATGCCATGAGGAGTGGCTGCACGACAGATTCAAGGCAGGAGATCCCGGCAGGGTAAGTTTCCAGATCTAGTACTTACCATCTGTTTCCATGATTAGAAAGGTGCATTCCATGACTTCGGTTGTGTTCACAATCGTAGGATGGATCCATCACGTGCGTTCTTTCTGACAATTAGAATGGGGAGCACTCTTTTAGCAAAGGGTGGTACTAAGGGACAGGATGCAAGCTTCAGTTTCTCTCTAGTGGTGGACTACACAAGCTCTTTCAATGATTTTAGGTCTACAATCTATAGGAAATATCGTTGGAGTATGCATGATGCAGTTGAGTTCAGATTCTTGGATGTAGAGAAAGCTACTTGGAATCCTCTACAGTGTGATGATGAGTTAGGTGTAATGTTTGCTACATATGCTGATTCCAAAACTGCAAATGTTGAAACTACTGTAATTCAGAGATGTAGAGCAGAAGCAGCAACTACAGTAGCAAAGCCCCCTGCCTCTAAAGCAACAAATAAAACACATGCAGCAGGAAGTACTTCTAGGAGCAAGTCAGCACCCCCTAGTAGTATTTGCAATCCACCTGCAACTCCTACTACAAATGTGCCAAGGCAACCTGGAAGCAAAGACACTGAAATTTCTTTAGAGCCTATGATTGAGGAGGCTGAGCCTGATGATGTGCTAGGCTCAGATGAGGAGGATGAGAGGATGTTTCCAGATCTTGTGCAGAAGACAAATGAAGAGATAGATGAGGATTTTATTCCTGCTAAGTTTTCAGATACTGATTCAGAGGAGGAACAAGAGAACATTGACATGGAACATTTTGAGAATGATGATGAGGACATGCTTGAGATGATGTATGACAGGGAAAAACCAAGTTTAGCTGAAGGAGTTGTTTTTCCTTCTCCTGTTGACTGCAGGAATGCAGTTGCCACATTCTCAATTAAGCATGAAGTAGAGTTCAAAATAGAGAAGAGTGATCGATCAAGGTTCATTGTCTATTGTGCATTCCCAAGGTGTAGATGGAGGCTACATGCCTCTTTAATGAGAAACAGTACTTTGTTTCAGGTAGTAACAATACTAACTAACTAATCTCATTGACAGTATGTTGCATATTTAGTTTGCATATTCAGTTTCAGTGAGCCACACAGATTGCTAATGGTTAGTTTTGTTTCAATTTATAGATTAAAGTAAATCCTTATGAGCACCACTGCCCAAGTGTGAACAGAACTGAGAGGCTCAGAGCAGCCAAGAGGAGATGGATAGCTGATGTTGTTCAAAATTGGGTCAGAGAAAACTCCAACATTGGTCCTGGTGAGTTGGTAACTAATTTGAAGAAAAAATATGGTATAGAATTGCCATACATGAGAGTGTTTTATGGTAAACAAATGGAAATTGACAACTTGTATGGTAAATATGAGGATAGTTTTCAGCTTTTGTACACATTCAAAGCTGAGGTTGAGAGGGCTTCTCCAAGTACTGTAGTAGAAATTGACACACACACACAGTACATTTCCAGCTAAGAGGAAAGAGGTATGAGAAGCAGTGTTTTAGGAGAGTTTTTGTCAGCTTCAAAGCTTGTTGGCAGGGAATTTTAGCTGGTTGTAGGCCCTACCTTGCTGTTGATGCTACTGCACTAAATGGTAGGTTCAGAGGTCAGTTGGTTGCTGCATGTGCAATTGATGCACATAACTGGATTTTTCCAGTTGCATATGGTGTTTTGGAGACAGCGTCTAAAGAGAGCTGGGGTTGGTTTTTCCAAAATTTGAAGAAGGTGATAGGTCATCCTGAAGGACTAGTAATTCATACTAATGCATGCAAGGGTCTTGAGACAACTGTAGATGACATTTACCCTGGGGTAGAGCCCAGAGAGTGCATGAGACATCTGGCTCGGAATTTTTCTAAGAAATTCAGGGGGAAGTTGTATGACCAGCATTTGTGGCCTTGTTCAGTGACTTATAGCATTAAGAAGCACAACTATCACTTGAGACATTTGTTCACAAAACCCAAGGTGCAGGCTTATCTAGAAGAGCACCACACAAATATCTGGGCCATAGCACAATTCAATGATATCTGCAAGGTTGACTATGTCAATAACAACCTTGCAGAATCATTCAATTCCAAAATTAAAAAGTTCAAGGGTCTCCACATTGTGAACTTGTTGGATAAGATCAGGCAGTACTTAATGCAAAAATTTGGCCTTAGGAATAGCATAGAACTACAAAAATTCAATGGGCATATCATAATTCCCGGAGTTATGAAGATTTTGATGGCAAGATCCAAAGGCTTGGACATGACTTTAGTTAGGAGAAGTCCAACTGAAGCAGAGGTGACTGCTATAGACAAGGAGAAGAGGGAGTGGAGATACCCTATGGATGTAGAGAAAAGTACATGTAGTTGCAGAAAGTGGCAAGTTACAGGCCAGCCATGCATACATGCTCTATTCTTCATAACATCGTTGAGAGGGGAAGCTAAAGAAATAGACCAGTATGTGCACAAGTACTTCTCAGTTGAAATGTTTAAAAAAACATATGCTGAGAACCTGCCTGCACTTGAAGGAAAGCAGCAGTGGGATATTGTAGACCCTGGTTTCAAACTAAGTCCACCTCTACAGAACAAAGCTGCACCTGGCAGGCCAATGAAGACAAGAATTAAGCCAGCAAGTGAAGGAAAAGGACTTGGTCCTAGGAAGAGAAAATGCAAGAGGTGTGGTGGCTTGGGTCACTTACTGAAAACCTGCAAAAAAGCCATTGATCCAGCATTTGGTAAAGAAGATGCACACTGGGGAGCTGACAATGCAGAAGAAGACCCTCCTAACCAAAATGTAGACCTACATGATGAACAACAAGAAGAAGAGGAGACATACAGTGAAGATGAAGCTCCAGTGCAGATGAAGCTCTAGTGCAGCCTGCAGGTGCAGATGATGCTCCAGTGCAGCCTGCAGGTGCAGATGATGCTCCAGTAGAGCCCCATAGTGAAACAAATGAGGCAGCAACACAACACCAAGGAAGAACTACAAGAAGGCAGCAGAGAGAGGAGCATCTCCAATGGCTATCAGCAAGAAGAGGAAGCTTAACACTTCTACAACTCCAGGAGAAGAACCTTGCTCAGTTACTGGCGGCAATGTAGATGCAAGAGTTGCTGCATGTGAAGAGCAAGTTCTCCCTCCAGTTGTTCCTCAAATCCTTGTGAAACTGACTAGGAGCAGGGCTAAGGAGATGACAATCCTAGCTAGCAACACAAGGAGCAAGAAGGCCAAGTCTGGAAAATGAGTACTAATGTGATGTGCAAGTTTGAAACTGTTAGATTTGTTGTAATGTGTTCTTTTGGTTGCAGCAAGATTGGTTGTGAACTATGTTCTTTTGGTTGTTGAAGAATATCAAATGCTGCTTGTGAACTAGTCTAGTTGCAGCAATATTGGTTGTGAACTATGTTCTTTTGGTTGTTGAAGAATATCACATGCTACTTATGTTCCAGCAAGATTCATGTTTGATCTTTCTTTTCACAATACATGCATTTGCAAATTGTTTGGTCCATAAAGCTTCATAACATAACATAATAACTGCTAGGTTCATACAACTTCATATGTTCATTACAGCTTCATAACATAGCACGTGCATTTGATCTACATAGATCATAAACTAATGTGCATTTTGTGCACAGACAACCATTTAGATTGCTAGAAAACAAATGAAAATGATAGCAAACAACATTGTCCCTATGCGCATCATTTCTTTCATTTTCTTCAACTCCTTGTTCAATGCACGAGTCTTCTTCCCAAGATCAATTGCTCTCTTCTCCAGATGGTGACTTTTGATCCAGCTATGTTCGATCACTCAGTGCAGTTCTTCAAAGGCAAGACCAACACGTTCTGGAGGTGGTGGGTCAACCCAAACTACCCATTCACATTCATCTGGCAACTGAAAACAATAAATTTGATTAAAATTATCCTTGAAAGTTAAATTAGAAAATTGAAACGAAATTGCAATGCAAATGAAATCATACATCCAGAGGGCAACCCAAAAAACGACATCCATTGCTTGCGCCTCCCCAGGCGACACGACGAACTGGGATTAGCAGGTGCCCCAGACAATGATGCTTCGAGCGCGGCTCCAAGCCACAGTACGTCGAGTCTGGCAAGTAGAACTCAGAGTTGTGCTGAACAATGCCTACCCCATCCACCTAAATCAGGCCAAGATCCAGAAATTACCCCCAAATCTAGCAAACCCTAGAAAAGCAAGGGGACCAGATGAGCTATAAAACCTGTTCAGCTACCGGCGACGAGTTCTCCGACGAGATGGCCGATGTTGCCATGGTCCTTCCCGCCTCTCCCCACACCGCAATGTCACACCTCTCCTCCCAGCCGCTTCTCTGTTTTCTTGTGCAGCGGGAGCTAGAAGACGACTAAACGGGAGGGGGTATTGATACGTCTCCAACTTATCTACTTTTCCAAACACTTTTGCCCTTGTTTTGGACTCTAACTTGCATGATTTCAATGAAACTAACCCGGACTGATGCTGTTTTCAGCAGAACTGCCATGGTGTTGTCTATTGTGCACAAAACAAAAGTTCTCGGAATGACCTGAAAATCCATGGAGATAAGTTTTGGAAAATATAAAAAATACTGGCGAAAGAATCAAGGCCAGGGGGCCCACACCCTGTCCACGAGGGTGGGGGCGCGCCCCCTGTCTCGTAGGCCCCCTGATGCTCCAGCGACCTCAAATCCAACTCCATATATTCCGTTTCGCGGATAAAACAATCAGAGAGAAAGTTTCATCGCGTTTTATGATACGGAGCCGCCGCCAAGCCCTAATCTCTCTCAGGAGGGCTGATCTGGAGTCCGTTCGGGGCTCCGAAGAGGGGGATTCATCGCCGTCGTTATCATCAACCATCCTCCATCACCAATTTCATGATGCTCATCGTCGTGCGTGAGTAATTCCATCGTCGGCTTGCTGGACGGTGATGGGTTGGATGAGATTTAGCATGTAATCAAGTTAGTTTTGTTAGGGTTTGATCCCTAGTATCCACTATGTTCTGAGATTGATGTTGCTATGACTTTTCTATGCTTAATGCTTGTCACTAGGGCCCGAGTGCCATGATTTCAGATCTGAACCTATTATGTTTTCATGAATATATGTGAGTTCTTGATCCTATCTTGCAAGTCTATAGTCACCTATTATGTGTTATGATCCGACAACCCCGAAGTGACAATAATCGGGATACTTCTCGGTGATGACCGTAGTTTGAGGAGTTCATGTATTCACTAAGTGCTAATGCTTTGGTCTGGTTCTCTACTAAAAGGAGGCCTTAATATCCCTTAGTTTCCACTAGGACCCCGCTGCCACAGGAGAGTAGGACAAAAGATGTCATGCAAGTTCTTTTCCATAAGCACGTATGACTATATTCGGAATACATGCCTACATTACATTGATGAACTGGAGCTAGTTCTGTGTCACCCTATGTCATAGCTATTACATGAGGAATCGCATCCGACATAATTATCCATCACTGATCCAATGCCTACGAGCTTTTCACATCTTGTGTTTCGCTTATTTACTTTTCCGTTGCTATTGTTACAATCACTACAAAACTGCTATCATTACTTTTGCCACTATTACCATTACTATCATACTACTTTGCTACTAAATACTTTGCTGCAGATACTAAGTTATCCAGGTGTGGTTGAATTGACAACTCAACTGCTAATACTTAAGAATATTCTCTGGCTCCCCTTGTGTTGAATCAATAAATTTGGGTTGAATACTCTACCCTCGAAAGTTGTTGTGATCCCCTACACTTGTGGGTCATCAGGTATCAAACCCAGGGGCAAATATGTCCAAAACATTGAGCCGTCATGGTTAAATGGCGCTGACCAAGCGGAGCTGTGACAGAAGGGCATTCAAGCTGACTGAGGGGGAAAACTAAGGGAAAAATTGAGCATGCCCGAAAAGTAAGGGCAAAACCCGGAGGTGGGAACCAACTAGGGGAAAGAATGCAATTGGCCCATATACTATACGTACGCGTCCATGAACAGGTACACCTCACTCAGTGTCGGGACTTTTTGGTTTCCGAGGTACGTGCCACATCAAAATTGTGAAATTGGCTATTCAAACATCACACGACACCTCTTTGGGCCACATCCATGGACGCGGTGGTTATCCTAGCTAGGACACTCACGTGTGACACTTCCATTTGTGGGCCCATGAGGCCATCGTCAATGCATGCATGCATCACTTTGACCTACATAGGGAGAGGTTAATTAATTTCACCATCGATGAGGATTCTTTTGGGTTGTACATATTACGACAGGAGCATATAGTATGCGGTGAAGAGGGGGGAAGGGGACCATCATATGTAGTATGCTTCATGAACCTCTCTCTGTGTGGGTGCATGGTTTACAGTTTTTGAGGCATGTGGTACATCGAAGTTATGCATTTTGGGTATTCAACATATATATGTTTGGCCCACATGCAAAGTAGTGGTGGTTGTCCTCTCGCACCCACTTAAGCGGTTATCAGCGATATCGATACTTCTGTGGGCCCGCTTGGTCCACAACTACTTTTTGTCTGACAACAAGAGAGGTTAATTTAACTTAGGAGGGGATTATTATTTTTGCTTGTAATGCGATATATATATATAGGTCATGCTCTAGGATGACATGCATGATACAGTTTGAGCACACACACATGCATGTGTACGCATGAATCCCTCCCATCGAGTCGAACTGGCTAGTACAATGACACGTCATGAACCGATCTCGCTCTGTGTGGGGAGATAGTGTACAATTTTTGACGCACGCACCACAGCAATGTTGTGAAATGGTATTCAAACATTCATGCATGCATCACCTCCATACATATGCATGTAGTGGTTACCTTCGAACAGTACACTCCCTCGCGTGGTTATCGGAGACAAGCCTATATATTCGTGGGCCCGCGTGGACATCCATGATCACCTTGACCAACAACAAGATAGGTTACTGTCGGTGGGAAACGACACCTATGCGATCACAAGAATCCCTACTACGGTTGTTGGGCGCAGGGTTGTGAGAAGAGCAGGATTAGTAATTGACACAAGGATCGTTTACCCAGGTTTAGGCCGCGAGGATGCGTAAAACCCTAGTCCTGCTTGGTGGATGTATTGAGTGTTCTTGAGCTCTTGAACTAGCTACGGATGTTGCATGGTTCGAAAGAGCCAAATCCTTTTCCTGTATGCCATGTGCCTCCTTTTATAGGCGGAAGGGGCTGCCACAGTGGCACACAGGAGGTGGAAAGAGCCTACAGTGCTGCGAGCTTATCCCTCGTATTACAGGACAAGATGCATTTAATGCGTGGCTTAGGTGTCCCTTCACTTTATCGGAGACGGGAGCGAGGCCCGTCCCGTCCGTCGCCGCTCTTCCGCGCTTCGACACGCGCCCTGGCCAACGATGCATGCGGTGCCATGTAGGTAGGCAAGCAGCTGAGGTGGCACGATGGTGGAGCCTCCACAAAGATCTGCATGCCGCCATGCAGGTGTGTGTTGAGTTGGCCTGGAAGCTGCATGTTGCCACGTAGGTGCCTACCCAGTTGGTTGGGCTGGCAGCTGCATGCGAACAGTGGCGGGGAGTTGGTTGGTGCGGGCCTGGCAGTGGCCCTGCTGTCGCCTCTGGCAAGGGTCTTGCCGGGTGGCCCGGCAAGGGTCCTGCCGTGGCACGCTGGCGTCCTCGGCAAGGATCTTGCCGGGGGTCTTGTGGGTTTCTTCGGTAAGGATATTGATGGGGAGTGTTGCCCTCCAATCCTCATCCGATCTTGAGTATTCTTTGTCTTCACAAAGATCTGCATGCCACCATGGAGGTGCCTCCAGAGCCCTAGTCCAACGTGGTTGTTGCCGTTGGACACCGTGGGCTCGAGGGTGGCTTGCTCCGCTGGTGTGGGCGAGCTGCCCCGGCAAGGGCCTTGCGGGGGCCGCTGAGGTTGCCCCCGGCAAGGGTCTTGCCGGGGAAACCTGCTTCGTCCATCTGCACTTTGTGGCCTTGGTCCCTGATGTTACCTTGTTTGTCTCGTGCCTTCGGCTTCTCTTTGGCTTCCCTCCTTTCCCCTGCTATGTGTGTCCATGGTGCGAGGCTCTAACTGCCCGTGCACAAGTAAAGGGGTCAAAAGGAGAGCCCCTACTTTTGTACACCGACAGTTACCATGGAGGATTCTTCATTTTGTTCATGTTATCGTCGTATAGGTCATGGTGAGATTCAGACCTTAAGTTTGAGCGCATATACTATGCACGCATGCATGCATGAATCCCCGTCATTGGCTTGAAGTGTGGTGTAACATACATATGCATCGTCAACCTAACCCTCACTCAGTGTGGGGATTTCAAGTTCAAAATCACAGTGCCACATCAAAGTTGTTCCATTGTTACTCAAAATCACACCTCTCCATACATATGTTTGGGCCACATGCATGAAGTGGTTGGCTTCGGGGACTAGCTACTTGCGTGATTATTGGCGAGCTAGCCCATCTCTAGAGTTGCATGGACGGCCATCACTTTGACCAACAAAAAGAGAGAGGTTGTACGACCAAGGTGGATTATTCTTGGTCCGTTTTACGATCCATCTTGGTGAGATATGCTTCTCTGGCCCGTCGACTGAAAGTGTGTGTGGGGGGGGGTGCTACTTCGCACTTTGCTAGGTGAACCTCGGTTTGGGGGGCATGCATTCATAGCTTAGGATCCCCTTCATGGCGACACGAGGGAGGCTGCTAGCTACTTTGCACTTTGCTAGGTGAACCTCGGTTGGGGGGGCATGCATTCATAGCTTAGGATTCCTTTCGTGCCGACACGAGGGGGGGCTGCTAGCTACTTCGCACTTTGCTAGGGTGAACCTCGGTTGGGGCGCATGCATTCATAGCTTAGGATTCCCTTCGTGCCGACATGAGGGAGGGGGGCTGCTAGCTACGTCACACTTTGCTAGGTGAACCTCGGTTGGGGGGCATGCATTCATAGCTTAGGATTCCCTTCGTGCCGACATGAGGGAGGAGGGGGGCTGCTAGCTACTTCGCACTTTGCTAGGTGAACCTTGGTTGGGGGGGGGGAGGGGGCATGCATTCATAGCTTAGGATTCCCTTCGTGCCAACACGAGGGGGGTGGGGGCAAGCAATACCGTGCGCTTTGTGAGATAGGTGCCACATCGAAGTTGAATTTGGTATTTGAAAATCAAACCACCCTTTTCATACATAAATTTGGTCCACATGCAAGTGTGTTCGTGTGATGTCTACTACACAACCTTCTTCTTGTAGACGTTGTTGGGCCTCCAAGTGCAGAGGTTTGTAGGACAGTAGCAAATTTCCCTCAAGTGGATGACCTAAGGTTTATCAATCCGTGGGAGGCATAGGATGAAGATGGTCTCTCTCAAGCAACCCTGCAACCAAATAACAAAGAGTCTCTTGTGTCCCCAACACACCCAATACAATGGTAAATTGTATAGGTGCACTAGTTCGGCGAAGAGATGGTGATACAAGTGCAATATTGATGGTAGATATGGGTATTTGTAATCTGAAAATATAAAAACAGCAAGGTAACAAGTGGTAAAAGTGAGCGTAAACGGTATTGCAATGGTAGGAAACAAGGCCTAGGGTTCATACTTTCACTAGTGCAAGTTCTCTCAACAATAATAACATAATTGGATCATATAACTATCCCTCAACATGCAACAAAGAGTCACTCCAAAGTCACTAATAGCGAAGAACAAACGAAGAGATTATGGTAGGGTACGAAACCACCTCAAAGTTATCCTTTCTGATCGATCTATTCAAGAGTCTGTAGTAAAATAACACGAAGCTATTCTTTCCGTTCAATCTATCATAGAGTTCGTACTAGAATAACACCTTAAGACACAAATCAACCAAAACCCTAATGTCACCTAGATACTCCAATGTCACCTCAAGTATCCGTGGGCATGATTATACGATATGCATCACACAATCTCAGATTCATCTATTCAACCAACACAAAGTACTTAAAAGAGTGCCCCAAAGTTTCTACCAGAGAGTCAAGACGAAAACATGTGCCAACCCCTATGCATAAGTTCATTGAACCCGCAAGTTGATCACCAAAACATACATCAAGTAGATCATGTGATATCCCATTGTCACCACAGATAAGCACATGCAAGACATACATCAAGTGTTCTCAAATCCTTAAAGACTCAATCTGATAAGATAACTTCAAAGGGAAAACTCAATCCATTACAAGAGATTAGAGAGGGAGAAACATCATAGGATCCAACTATAATAGCAAAGCTCGCGATACATCAAGATCGTATCACCTCAAGAACATGAGAGGGAGATATCAAACACATAGCTACTGGTACATACCCTCAGCCCCGAGGGTGAACTACTCCCTCCTCGTCATGGAGAGCGCTGGGATGATGAAGATGGCCACCGGTGAGGGATTCCCCCTCCGGCAGGGTGCCGGAACGGGCTCCCGAGAGGGTTTTGGTGGCTACAGAGGCTTGCGGCGGCGGAACTCCCGATCTATTGTGCTCTCCGAAGGTTTTAGGGTATATGGACTTATATAGGCGAAAGAAGTCGGTCAGGGGAGCCACGAGGGGCCCACGAGGGTGGAGGGCGCGCCCAGGGGGGTGGGCGCGCACCCCTGCCTCGTGGCCTCCTTGAAGCTTCCCTGACTCCAGCTCCACGTCTCCTGGATCACATTCGTTTCAAAAATCACGCTCCCGAAGGTTTCATTCCGTTTGGACTCCGTTTGATATTCTTTTTCTTCGAAACACTAAAATAGGCAAGAAAATAGCAACATGGGCTAGGCCTCCGGTTAATAGGTTAGTCCCAAAAATAATATAAAAGCCCGTAAACATCCAAAACAGATAATAAAATAACATGAATGCTTCATAAATTATAGATATGTTGGAGACGTATCAGCATCCCCAAGCTTAATTCTTTCTCGTCCTCGAGTAGGTAAATGATAAAAGAAAGAATTTATGAAGAGTGAATGCTAGCAGGTGCACAAGTTTGATCAATGATAATTTCAATCACCTTTTCTAGCATGATTATATGTCATAACAATAGTTCATCTCATAAAACTTCTCAAGATCAAGTAACAAGCTATTCACATGTTAAAGCATAGATCATAAACTTTCTTTAAAACTAGCAAACTTCATTCTTAGTCATCAAACAATTACAATTCATCTTATTTTTAGGAAGGGTATATGTCAGAGCTTTGATTTAGCAAACTCCACATACTCAACTATCATATAGTCTTCCAAGATTGCTACCACTCAAAGCATATTCTTAGAACAAATAGCATCCATCAAACACACAGAAAGATAGGAACTTAGTGTTTTGCCTCCCAACTCACTTATCATATAGATAATTGTCAACAATAATAATTCATGATCAAATATATTTGCATGGCCATATATGCTTAGATCTTTCCCCAACACAGGATGCTTGCCAACTAAAGAGTAGGTAGGAATGAGAAGGAATACAACTGACTCTTGCATAAAAGTAAAAGATAGGCTCTTCGCAAAGGGAAGCAGGGATTTGTAGAGGTGTGTAACATCCCAAATTTTCAATTTGGAATGTTATACCTAGATCATCATTGCATATCATATTTTATTGCTTTTGGGTTGATCCTAGAAATTCTACGCAACTCAAGGACCCTCGAAGAGAGTTGGGGATTTTGTTATTTTCATATTTGAGTTTTCTCAAATTTTGAAAATAGGATCATTTGATTTTATTTATTTCATCTTCAACTATTTCAACTATAAAAATATGAGAGAGGGAATAAAATGACATTCCCAAAATAAAGAAATTTTGAGGATTTAATAAAAAAATCAAATAAGTTTTATTTTGGAGTTTTTGCTATTTTATTTGAATTTAGGAAAAATTGCACGTTTTCAAAACTGCATTTTAGGGCCAAGAAAATGTTCATCTTGTTCTAAATATTTTATTTAGACGGTGAAAAATTGTTTTGGCATTTTTAGATATTTATTTATTTTTCTAGAAATTTTTTTCTGTTCGGCGGAATTATTATAAAAAAAACTCTCGGGCCCGACTGGGCCAAAGCCCAGCCGAGCCAGGCCGGCCCAACCTCGCGCCGTTGCCTCCCCTCGCGCGCGCCGCCGTGCGCGGCACGGACACCGAGGAGAGTCCAAGCCGGACTCCTCCCCGGGCGTCCCCTCGCCCAAGCAGGCCACCACCGCCGCCCCCTTTATATAGCCGCCGCCCCGCCCCCTAGCCGCCAGCCCCGCCGCCGCAGCCCGCGCCGCCGCCGAGCCTCGCCGCGTCGCCTGTCGCCGCCCGCGCCACTGCAGCCCGCCCCGCCGCCTTGCCGCACCGCCGCCGAGCCCCGCCGCCCCGCAAGCCGCCGCCCGCTCCCACCGCGCCGGAGCCGAGCCGCAGGTAACCGCCGCCGCCGGTGTGGTCCAGTTTTTCTAAAAAAACGATCCGGTTTTTCTTTAGAAACCCTAGATTCGTTTTTTGTTTTTTTATAGATCGATTTATTCAGTTTATTTTTTTAGGGAGCGTTCGCCCGTTCGTTCATTTTTTAACGAATGAATTCGCCGTTTAGTTTCAGTTAACGAATGTTCGTTTGTTAATCTGTTCGTCAGTTTTTCTTTTGCTCGGATTTTTCCGCGGTTATTTTTTATCGCAATTTCTGATCCGATTTTCGTTTTAGTTTATCTTTTCGCTCGTTTATCGGAATTAGGCGATTCAAGCGCCTAGAGTTTCATCTCGAAATCCTCTTTCCGTTTAACTAAGTTAAATAAAATTTTGCTTCTGTAAAATTTGATTTAGGTCCAGATTAGTAAAACGAAGCTTGTTCTTTCGCCGTTTGACTTTCGTTGCTTCGTTTGATTTGATTCTTTTTGCAAACCAGAGTTCTTAAGTTGAACCTTTTGGTTAGTTCTCTTATTCGAGTTTTACCTGTGCATTAGATGAGTACTTATTGTATGCTTGTTTGTTTGCGATAGAGTACCCGGACTGCGCCGCTTGCTACTTTGAATCGCTAGGTTTCGCGGATCATCAGCAAGGCAAGTAACACTTAGATCATACCTCTTTACTACCCAGTTTTATTGCATTAGATCAATCCTCAAACAATTGCATGATTAGGATCTATTAATATGTGGGATTTGGGGAAGTAGATGAGGTAGTACCTATTACCCGTTTTATTATCAAACACTTGGGAGTTACTTCTACGTTTGCTTATATCGCTATGCTATGCTAGTAGACGTGGATTGGGTGAGAGTATCATGACAGATATGAGATTGCTAATTTAATGGTTTATTTAAGGTGGCAACTTTAATACACATCTGGGTGGATTGAGGCACCTGGGTATTCCAGC
Source organism: Triticum aestivum (assembly GCF_018294505.1). Classification (NCBI taxonomy): domain Eukaryota; kingdom Viridiplantae; phylum Streptophyta; class Magnoliopsida; order Poales; family Poaceae; genus Triticum; species Triticum aestivum. The sequence goes on along the minus strand of NC_057804.1, from coordinate 411,044,515 downwards.
GATTGCCTATTTTTCTTTATGGACCGCCACCCAGGCTCAAAGGGATCATGAGATTATTCATGCTGGAAACTTCTGTGTGCAGCCACAAGCTACTATGAGCTCTAGCATAGTTGACTAAGTCGTGCGAACTCTTACAGTGGTATACTAGCAGATGTAGGGGATGTAGGTTGGTACTGTCTACCCAATCGTAAGGTGCTAGCGCTTCTGAAAGACTATGTCTCAGTCATCATTTCTCAAACATCATGTAGTGCAAGAATCCCAACGGAGGAGATCGAGTCTTGTGGGGAAAAGTGCGCAAACCTCTGCAGAGTGTATAAACTAATCATGGTTAGCCGTGTCCCCGGTTATGGAGATCTTGAGTATCTAGTACTTGGATTATCATGTGAATCTCATCATGTTACTTTAATTAATATTGTTGGGTTTTAATGATGATGCTTAATTGGGATTGAAAGGGTGTCTACACTCTCAATGTTTAAGAACCACCATGATAGTTAAATAAAATTTATTCCTTTGTAGTAGGGAAAAATTGGCTTTACGCAAAACTGTAACCATAGAGCTTTTCCACCAAGCCATATATGCATGTAGTATAGTTTTTCTTTCATTACTCTATATGTGTTACATTGCCAGCATATTCCATGTGCTAACCCGTTTCGGGCTGCAACGTTCATGTTGCAGACTTTTCAGACAACGAGTAAGGTGCCTTTAGGTTGTGGTTCTATACTCAGTGATGCCGTTGGAGTTGATGGACTCACTTATCTTCCAAGCCTTCCGCTGTTATCATTATTAGATGGCCTTCAGCCATATTTATTGTAATAAGTTCTCTTTTGAGACATTCGATGTAATAAGAGTGTGATTCCTACTCTGTATAAATCCTTCAAGTATTGTGCGTGTCAGCATTACTGATCCAGTGATGACACTAAAGCATAGAGATCATACTATTTGAGGTCTGGTCGCTACAAGATGGTATCAGAGCACACGTTGACTGTAGGACACGACCACTAAGCTAAAGCCCTAGATCACTACTCACTCTTCTCATTTCTGACTCCTCATCTTTTCTACTCTTTTAGGATGGCGGATGCAAGGAACAAGTTCACGCAACCGGATGAAGATACACCCTTTGGACGACACTTGAAGGAAGTCACTAGATACCTGAACATCAGAGTACCAAGTTTCACCGGGACCTACAACGCCACTTTACCTGAAGAGGAGCGCTGGATGATTCAAGTTCAAGTACCAGGAAGGACGTTCATGCCCGTCACTAAGCCCATAGAGTTTTCCTTTGATGCACCAACCTGGAGTTTAGGAAAGAGCATGGCAGCCCACATCACAATGGGACGTATTGGAGAAGTTTACCACAAGGATCTCAAGAATACTATCTACTAGATTTGTGGGCGCCGAGATGAGCAATGTGAGATGATCAGCACCAGGAAGGATAGATCAATTGCAGCTTTCATCTAGGAGTTAAACCAGCACATTCGACGCCAGGAGAACCAGATGTGCGCAGGCATGATAGACCTGAAGAAGGCCATGACCAAAATCACGGAACTAGAGGAAGAACTCAAGTCTACACGCGATGGATATGAGGAGGAAATAGCAACACTAGTGGAGAAGAATGATGATTTGAAGAAGAAGCTAAAAGTATTTATGGGATTTCTCGCGACTGGAGGAGAAGACGAAGATTGCACATGTCCAGAGAACTACATCATCATCGACGACACCGACTCGGACCCAGACGATAGCGATGATGAGTATGTTGATGAAGATGGAGCAGATATCATGGAGTCTTCATCGGAGCAGTTTTTCTAGTCGACCATCATAACAGTAGTAGTATTCCCCCATGTATCTAGTATAGTCCGAGCACTTTTGTAACGATAGTTAGACCGTTGTATGCCCTTGTTTGATTGAATGAAGTGATTTTGTTTGCTTTTGTCTCATGTGCATATGGGTAGTGTTTTCCCCCTAGACCTCATTCTATTATATATTCTCATCTTTTCTAAACCCTCAGATGCCTCCGAGACGTGACAATGGATTTGATTTCCCACCGGAGCTCACTCAGTTGATCCAGCAGCAGAATGCGTTGATGCAATTGCTAGTCCAGAACCAGAATCAGGGGAACAACAACAACAAAAACCCACCACCGCCACCACCTGTCGATCACTTAACCCGTTTTCTTAGGCTGAATCCACCGGTGTTCTCCAGTAGCACCGAGCCGATTGTTGCAGATGATTGGCTCCGCAAGACAGCAAGGGAGTTGACCACTGCAGGATGCACAGATGCAGAGAGGGTGCGTTTTGCCTCACATCAGCTTGAAGGACCCGCAGCATCATGGTGGGAGAATTTCACCGCCACTTACCCTATCGACACTGTCACATGGGATCAGTTTCAGCAGGCTTTCCATACTGCCCATGTTTCAGTAGGAGCTATGGCCATGAAGAAGTGTGACTTTCACAACTTGCGCCAAGGAGGACGGACAGTTGGCTAGTATGTGGATGACTTTAGTAAGCTAGCATGTTATGCCCTAGAAGACGTTGCTACGGATGCAGCTAAGCAGGAGAAGTTTCTGGAAGGACTGAATGATGAGCTGAGAATGCAGTTGATGGTAGCAACTTTCAACAACTAACAGGAGTTGGTAGACCGTGCACTTATGATTGAAGGGAAGCAGCAGCAGATTGAAAACCGTAAGAGGAAGTATGGACAAGGGAAGTACAATTCTGGAGCTCAGGAGAAGCCACGTTTTACCCCAAAATCGGGAGGACAGTTCCAGCATACCCATGGAGCAGGTAGCTCGCACAATCATAATGGTCCCAAGAATGGTAACGGGAATGGAGGAAGCAATGGCCAGAACCTTACCAATCCCTCAACACCAGCCAAGAGAGACCTGAGCCAAGTCACTTGCTATAAGTGTTAGAAGACTGGACATTATGCCAATGAATGCCCTGAAGCCCAGAATGGAAATGGCAATGGAAGCTTAGGGAAGAAGCCGAACCCTTTCAATAGGGGGCAGGTGAACCACGTTAACATGGAAGAGGTTGAAGCTCAGCCAGATGCAGTAATAGGTAAGTTTTTGGTTAAGTCATTTACTGCACTCGTTCTTTTTGATACTAGTGCATCGCATTCATACATATCAAGGGGATTTGTGGATAAGTATAAACTGCCAACCCAAGCCCTTAGGTTACCCATGTTAGTAACCTCGCCTGGATCAGAATATATGGCTAGTCTATGGTGTGATCGCTTACCACTAAGGATTAGTAACTACGTGTTTCCCTCGGACCTAATAGTATTGGAATCACAAGGATTGGATGTGATATTAGGCATGGATTGGTTATCGAAGTATGGAGGGAACATTGAATGCGCCAGTAAGACGATTTTGCTCACAACGCCAGAAGGAAGAAGGATCAAGTATGTATCACGGCATGAGCCAAAGAGGACTCAAGTAAATTCCTTATCAGGAGTTGTGCAGGAGGAAGTACAAGTGGTGAAGGATTTCCCTGGTGTATTTCCCGAGGAGTTGCCAGGCATGCCACCGGATAGAGACATTGAGTTTTTGATTGAGCTTTTGCCAGGCACATGGCCAATATCTAAGAGACCATACAAGATGCCTGCAAAAGATTTGGAGGAGATTAAGAAGCAGATTAAGGAGTTACTGGATAAAGGCTATATTCGCCCAAGTTCTTCGCCTTGGGGATCACCAGTACTTCTAGTGGAGAAGAAGGACGGATCATTAAGGATGGTTGTTGATTATCGAGGATTGAATGCAGTAACAATCAAGAACAAGTACCCACTACCGATGATCAATGATTTGTTTGATCGATTGCAAGGAGCTAAGGTATTTTCCAAAATCAATTTGCGATCAGGATACCATCAGTTGAAGATTTGAGAGCAGGATATACCTAAGACGGCTTTTACCACAAGGTACAGGCTATACGAGTATACCGTTATGTCATTTGGTCTGACTAACGCACCTGCCTATTTCATGAACATGATGAACAAGGTGTTTATGGAGTTTCTGGATAAGTTCATCGTGGTGTTCATTGATGATATTTTGGTCTACTCGAAGAACGAAGAGGAGCATAAGGAGCATTTGTGTTTGGTACTTGAGAAGCTCAGAGAACATCACTTATACGCCAAGTTCAGCAAATGTGAGTTTTGGTTGAAGGAAGTTGAGTTCCTCGAACATGTGATATCCGGAGAAGGAATAGCAGTTGATCCCACCAAAGTTGTCACTGTAACCAATTGGGTAGCACCAACGACAGTTGGAGAGATCCGGAGTTTTCTTGGACTGGCAGGATACTATCGGAGATTCATTAAGAATTTCTCGAAGATTGCGAAGCCCATGACGGAGTTGTTGAAGAAGGATACCAAGTTCAAATGGACTAAGGAATGTGAGGCTAGTTTCCAGGAGTTGAAGAAACATTTGGTTATCTCGCCAGTGTTGATTCTGCCAGATCAGAGCAAGGATTACGAGGTGTTTTGTGACGCTTCACGTCGAGGACTTGGAGCAGTGCTTATGCAGGAGGGAAGAGTTGTTTCGTATGCTTCACGATAGCTGAAACCTCATGAGTTGAATTATGCCACCCATGATTTGGAGTTAGCAGCCGTAGTGCATGCGTTGAAGACTTGGAGACATTTTCTCATCGGAAACCATTGTGAAGTGTACACGGATCACAAGAGTTTGAAGTATATTTTCACGCAGAAGGAGATGAATCTCAGGCAAAGGAGATGGTTGGAGCTCATCAAAGATTATGATATGAGATTGCATTATCATCCTGGAAAGGCTAACGTAGTAGCCGATGTGTTGAGCCACAAGAGCCATGTCAACACACTAATGACCGGGGATTTACCGAAGGAGTTAGCCGAGGACCTTCATGAGCTATGTTTAGAGATAGTTCTGAGAGGCTATGTAGCAGCACTGGAGATTCAATCTACCTTGATGGATAAGATCAGAGAAGCTCAGAAGACTGAGAAGGAGATTGCCTCTATAAAGGAGAAGATGAGCAAAGGAAAATCTAAAGGATTTCGTGAGGATGAGCACGATACCCTATGGTTTGAAGACCGTGTTTATGTGCCTAATGACCCGGAGATCAGGAAGTTGATTCTGCAAGAGGCCCATGATTCACCATATTCGATTCACCCAGGAAATACCAAGATGTATTTGGATTTGAAGGATACTTTCTGGTGGACCGGAATGAAGAAGGATATTGCGGAGTATGTAGCAGTTTGTGATGTATGTCATAGAGTAAAGGCAGAGCATCAGAAGCCAGCAGGATTGTTACAGCCATTGCCAATACCGAAATGGAAGTGGGATAAGTTAGGCATGGATTTTATCACGGGATTGCCTAGGACTCATTCAGGCTATGACTCGATTTGGGTTGTAGTTGATCGTTTGACGAAGGTAGCTCATTTCATCCCAGTGAAGATCACTTACACCAGTGCTAAGTTGGCAAAGATATACATGACCAAGATCGTATGTCTGCATGGAGTTCCGAGGAGCATTGTATCAGATAGAGGAACTCAGTTTACCTCAAAGTTCTGGAATCAGTTGCACGAAACTTTGGGTACCAGGCTAGAATTCAATACAGCCTTTCATCCGCAGACAGATGGGCAGACCGAGAGAGTCAATCATATTTTGGAGGATATGCTGAGAGCTTGTGCGCTAGATTATGGATCTAGTTGGGATGACAATTTGCCATATGTTGAGTTTTCTTACAACAACAGTTAGCAATCTAGTTTGAAGATGGCCCCTTTTGAAGCCTTGTACGGAAGAAGGTGCAAGACCCCGTTATCGTGGGATGGAGTTGGAGACCACCAGTTATTTGGACCGGATTTGATTAAGGAGTTTGAACAGAAAGTGAAATTAATTCGCGATAGGCTCAAGGTAGCCCAGTCCAGGCAGAAGAGCTACGCATATTCTAAATGCAAGGAGAAAGTTTACAAAGTCGGAGATAGAGTTTATCTTCATGTATCTCCACTTCGAGGAGTTAAGCGCTTTGGAGTTAAGGGAAAGTTAGCACCACGTTTTGTAGGACCATACAAAGTTTTGGAACGTATGGGAGAAGTTGCCTACAAGTTGGAGTTGCCCGAAGGATTGTCAGGAGTTCATGATGTGTTCCACGTTTCCCAGTTGAAGAAGTGCCACGTGGAGATGGCTGATATACCGCTGAGAGATACAGTGCCGCTGGAAGCAATTCAGTTGGACAGTGATTTGACCTATGAGGAGAAACTAGTTAAGATTCTTGAGTATGCCAGCCGAGTCACCCGCAGCAAGGTTATCAAGTTTTGCAAAGTTCTGTGGAGCCACCACACCGAGGATGAAGCCACCTAGGAGCGAGAGGAAGATCTGCTGAAGGACCACCCCCACCTATTTTCTAGCCAACCCGAATCTCGAGGGCGAGATTCATCTTAAGGGGGTAGGTTTGTAACATCCCAAATTTTCAATTTGGAATGTTATACACTAGATCATCATTGCATATCATATTTTATTGCTTTTGGGTTGATCCTAGAAATTCTACACAACTCAAGGACCCTCGGAGATAGTTGAGGATTTCATTATTTTCATATTTGAGTTTTCTCAAATTTTGAAAATAGGATCATTTGATTTTATTTATTTCATCTTCAATTATTTCAACTATAAAAATATGAGAGAGGGAATAAAATGACTTTCCCAAAATAAAGAAATTTTGAGGATTTAATAAAAAAATCAAATAAATTTTATTTTGGAGTTTTTGCTATTTTATTTGAATTTAGGAAAAATTGCACGTTTTCAAAACTGCATTTTAGGGCCAAGAAAATGTTCATCTTGTTCTAAATATTTTATTTAGACGGTGAAAATTTGTTTTGGCATTTTTAGATTTTTATTTATTTTTCTAGAATTTATTTTCTGTTCGGCGGAATTATTATAAAAAAAACTCTCGCGCCCGACTGGGCCAAAGCCTAGCCGAGCCAGGCCGGCCCAACCCCGCGCCGCCGCCTCCCCTCGCGCGCGCCGCCTTGCGCTGCACGGACGCCGAGGAGAGTCCAAGCTGGACTCCTCCCCGGGCGCCCTCACACCCAAGCAGGCCGCCGCCGCCGCCCCCTTTATATAGCCGCCGAGCCTCGCCGCGCCGCCTGCCGCCGCCCATGCCGCTGTAGCCCGCCCCGCCGCCTTGCCGCGCCACCGCCGAGCCCCGCCGCCCCGCCGCCCGCTCCCACCGCGCCGGAGCCGAGCCGGAGGAAACGCCTCCGCCGCCGTGGTCCGTTTTTTTTTAAAACCGATCCAGTTTTTCTTTAGAAACCCTAGATACGTTTTTTGTTTTTTTATAGATCGTTTTATTTGGTTTATTTTTTTAGCGAGCATTCGCCCGTTCGTTCGTTTTTAACGAACGAATTCACCGTTTAGTTTGAGTTAATGAACGTTCATTCGTTAATCTGTTCGTCAGATTTTCTTTTTCTCGGATTTTCCGCAGTTATTTCTGATCACGATTTCTGATCAGATTTTCGTTTTAGTTTATCTTTTCGCTCATTTATCGGAATCAGGCGATTCAAGCGCCTAGAGTTTCGTCTCGAAACCCTCTTTCCGTTTAACTAACTAAAACAAGATTTTGCTTCTGTAAAGTTTGATTTAGGTCCAGATTAGTAAAAGGAAGCTCGTTCTTTCGCCGTTTGACTTTCGTTGCTTCGTTTGATTTGATTCTTTTTGCAAACCGGAGTTCTTAAGTTGAACTTTCTGGTTAGTTCTCTTATTCGAGTTTTACCTGTGCATTAGATGAGTACTAATTGTATGCTTGTTTGTTTGCGATAGAGTACCCGGAGTGCGCCGCTTGCTACTTTGAATCGCTAGGTTTCGCGGATCATCAGTAAGGCAAGTAACACTTTGAGCATACCTCCTTGCTACCCAGTTTTATTGCATTAGATCAATCCTCAAACAAATGCATGATTAGGATCTGTTAATATGTGGGATTTTGGGAAGTAGATGAGGTAGTACCTATTACCTGTTTTATTATCAAACCCTTGGGAGTTACTTCTACATTTGCATATATTGCTATGCTATGCTAGTAGACGTGGATTGGGTGAGAGTATCCATGACAGATGTGAGATTGTTAATTTAATGGTTTATTTAAGGTGGCAAATTTAATACACATCTGGGTGGATTGAGGCACCTGGGTATTCCAGCGATTGCCTATTTTTCTTTATGGACCGCCACCCAGGCTCAAAGGGATCATGAGATTATTCATGCTGGAAACTTCCGTGTGCACCCACAAGCTACTATGGGCTCTAGCATAGTTGACTAAGTCGTGCGAACTCTTACAGTGGTAGACTAGCAGATGTAGGGGATGTAGGTTGGTACTGTCTACCCGATCGTAAGGTGCTAGCGCTTCTGAAAGACTATGTCTCGGTCATCCGTTTCTCAAACATCATGTAGTGCGAGAATCCCAACGGAGGAGATCGACTCTTGTGGGGAAAAGTGCACAAATCTCCGTAGAGTGTATAAACTAATCATGGTTAGCCGTGTCCCCGGTTATGGACATCTTGAGTATCTAGTACTTGGATTATCATGTGAATCTCATCATGTTACTTTAATTAATATTGTTGGGTTTTAATGATGATGCTTAATTGGGATTGATAGGGTGTCTACACTCTCAATGTTTAACAACCACATTGATAGTTAAATAAAATGTATTCCTTTGTAGTAGGGATAAATTGGCTTTACACAAAACTGTAACCATAGAGCTTTTCCACCAAGCCATATATGCATGTAGTATAGTTTTTCTTTCATTACTCTTTATGTGTTACATTGCCAGCATATTCCATGTGCTGACCCGTTTCGGGCTGCAACGTTCATGTTGCAGACTTTTCAGACGATGAGTAAGGTGCCTTTAGGTCGTGGTTCTATACTCAGTGATGTCATTGGAGTTGATGGACTCACTTATCTTCCAAGCCTTCCGCTGTTATCGTTATTAGATGGCCTTAAGCCATATTTATTGTAATAAGTTCTCTTTTGAGACATTCGATGTAATAAGAGTGTGATTGCTACTCTGTATAAATCCTTCAAGTACTGTGCGTGTCAGCATTACTGATCCAGGGATGACACTAAAGCACAGAGATCAGACTGTTTGAGGTCTGGTCGCTACAAGGTGCCAGAGCTCGATTTTGAAATAGAGATGAAAATAATTTTGAGAGGTATGCTTTCATTGTCAACATAACAACCAAGAGTTCCCAATATCTTCCATACTACATACATTATAGGCGGTTCCCAAACAGAATGGTAAAGTTTTTACTCCCCCTCCACCAACAATCATCAATCCATGGCTTGCCCAAAACAATGGGTGCCTCCAACTAACATCTATCCTGGGGGAGTTTTGTTTTCAATTATTTTTGATTTGATTTTGATCTTTTGTTCATGGGACTGAGCATCCCAGTTACCAGCCATTTTTCTCATGAATGATGAGTGGAGTCCACCCATCATGTGAATAACCCACCTAGCATGGAAGATACTGACAGCCCCTAGTCGATACATGAGTGATTCGGGCATACAAAACAGATTATTATTTGAAGGTTTAGAGTTTGGCACATGCAAATTTACTTGGAATGGCAGGTAAACACCGCATATAGGTAGGTATGGTGGACACTCATGGAAGAAACTTGGTTCAAGGAATTTGGATGCACAAGCAGTATTCCCGCTTAGTACGGATATTTTGGCTAGCAAAGGATTCTAAAAAGTAAGCACCACATGTTGGAGGATCTATAACAATATAAATTCTATACAAATACACCCAAGCATAACTCATTACGTTGTCTTCCTTGTCCAACTTCAACTAATTTGCTCAGGTTTAAAATAATTAATGGGGCTCACAATCATAGAAGATGTCTAAGATAGTATATTTATATGTGAAATCTCTCTTCCTTCAATATTCTTTCATGAATTGTTCAAATGACCAATACAATGCTTGCTAACCTTCAATAAATTTACTACCTCTACTTCTTAGATGTGAAGTCATTACTCCCAATGGGGTAAGTGTCGGATTTCTGGTTCCGGCAGACCCTTGAGGTTCGAACAGGGGTGCGCACGAAGATCTCTCCCCTACCAGCTCATGTCTCGAAGTCTCGGAAAGATCTAAGCAAGAAAGATGAGCACACAAAGGACACGAGATTTATACTGGTTCAGGCCACCATTGTGGTGTAATACCCTACTCCAGTGTGTGGTGTGGTGGATTGCCTCACGGGCTGATGATGAATAGTACAAATGGAGAACAGCCTCGCGAGGGGCTGTTCTTGAGCTGGTGCTATGAACTGCTTGGGCAAGTTCAGTCGCTTCTCTCTCTGGTCGATCTCTTGATGATCTAGATGCCTCTACCCCGTGGGTGGCTAGTCCTATTTATAGGCGGAGGCCCTGGGCCTCTCCCCAAATAATGAGCAGGAAGGGCGCCAACAATTGGCCATTTTGAAGGGGAACATCTGGTACACTTATCCTGACTAAAGTTGGCCTTCGGCTGCCAAAGGTTCTGATGGTGACGCCGCCCTAGGCTCCACAATGACATCCATCCTGCCGTTCTGTTGGTCTTGGTCTTGTTGCACCGAAATGGTAACCTTTGCCTGATGCCTTGGCCTGTGCTTGCCCCCTTTGCACCGAAAGGGAAACAAGGACAGTGCGCAAGTAGGCGCCCGCCTGGCGCCTACCTGGTCCTCGATCGTCATGGCTTGCGCCACGGGCCCCTCGGGAGGTGCCCTGCCTTGATCTCTCCGCCTCCTCGCGAGCCTGCTTGAGGAGGCTGCTCCTGAGGAAGCTCCCTATCGTCCGCCCCGCGAGGCTTGGCCCCTCGTGATGGTCTTGAGCTTGAGTTGATGGAGTTGGGCTGCATTGGGCCCCCACTTGAGCCACACCGCAGGCCGCAGGTAGGCAAGTCTGGGGACCCCGTTCCCAGAACGGCGACAGTAGCCCCTGGGCCCAAGGCGCACCCGGACTTGGCTTAGCAGAGAAGCGAAGGGGCAAGTGCGAAGTGTCATGGGCCCCAACAAATTGCGACCTTGGGCGCCGCGTGGCAGTTGATTGGACGTGGGCGTCTCCGCTTTCCCATGATGCCTCGGCAACCGCACGACTTGACAATTCCCTGCATGCAAAAACGGGTCATGATTACCTGCGATCGTGGTTGGCCTCCTCCGGCTATAAGTACGGAACGGAGCGAGCCGCTCCAGTTCATCTCCCTCTGCTATTCCTCCTCTTCTTCGCTCCGACTGCTCGCTATCTCCATGGCTCCGCCGAAGAGGTTCTCGGCCGCGGAGAAGGGAAAGGCTCGCTAGGAAGGGCCTGACTCTCCTCCGACCAAGCATGGTCGGGGCCATCCCCGCAAGCACCCTGCATCCCCCGTGGTGGCTTCCCGCGGTCGCGGAGGCGGCTACCTGCATGGTGACGAGCACCCGGTCATTGACGGGAGGCACGCCGTGGCTGTGCGGCCCCCAAGACCACGCTTCCGCTCGGCGGAAGTGCTGCCAAAGTTCGTCCGGTGGTCGGCGGACCCGACCAGCACTTGGCTCCAGCTTCCTCACTTCTTCATAGGTGAGCTTCCGACCGGCGCTCCGGGCAGCCTCTGGCTTCAGGAGGATGGCTGTTGCAGCAGGGCATCCTGGGCTTCGCTGGAGGTTTCCGCCGCAGGGGGTTTGGCCCTGACCCGCGGTTGGCAAACTTTTGCCCGCGCGCGTGGCCTGGGCCGGCAGTGCACCCTGCACTTCAGATTCGACGGTGACGCCACCCTCTACGTGAGGGCGTTCCGGGAAGACGGTCGCCGCGCTGGATGCTGCCCCGAAGACGATGACCGTGGCAGGGTGCCCCGCCTCGGCATCGATCGGGACAAAGATGGCGGCAGGCACGTGGGTTGCCGTGCCCAGGGCTCGCCAAGCTTTGGCGACTCTTCTTCAGGCAGCATCTCCTCCAGCGGGGGTCGCGACCAGCCTCCACGTCGTCGTGCCCGCCCGGGGGAAGGTAGCGGGCCGGTCCGCCGTCCCGCCTCAGTGAAGTGAGAAGAGGGAATCTGACCAAGCTCCGAAGGTAGTACGAGCCCTCGTCGTGGGCTGGTGCCAAGCTGGTCATGCCCACTTTGCCTTTCTTCTTTTTCTGCAAAAAGAGGGAGTAGTGTAGGGCCCCGCGGGGGCATGTTGAACTGTCATTGTTAATTATCGTGTTGTTTCTGCTATTTCCGTGCTCCGTTTCTGTGCCGTGTACCCATGTCCGGGAGTTGCTTAACCCGTGGAGGCTTGTAGCGGTCTTTGCCTCCCGAGGTCGAGGCCTTGTCGTGCCCTTTATGTCTTGCAAGGGTTAGTCAAGAGGGGTAGCTTTTGGTTCGGTTGCGGGGGCGACCAACCCAGGTCCCATGCTCGCGTCGCGATGCCCGTGGGGCAAGGACTGGGAGTGGTGCTCCCTCAGCGGACCCAGATAGGTGAGCTTTAGGCGACCGAGGCAGAAAACACTCACGAGGGCACCTGCGTACCTCCCTTGCGAGACTTCCGCATGGGAAAACCAAAGCAGGTGAGCAAAAAAAGGAGAAAGGGGGGCTCAAGCCAGAGGCAGGGACAGCTTCGATAAAACTCCAAATAGGAAAGAACAAGCCAACTGGAGAAAGCAAATGAAAAAGTCGCGTCCGGCACCTAATCTAGTCTTTGACGTCTTCTCACCAGCGCGGAAATAAGTGCTGCCACTGGGCGTGGGCGGGAGCCCCCGAGGCCCGAGGGCGGCACTCCGGAGACTCTGGGGCGTGTACAGCCCCACTCATTATTGCGTGAGAGTGTCACGGGCGGCGAGCTTCACAGGCATTGGCCTTCTTCACAGGCACTGGGCCTTCTCCAAAATGTGGTAGCTTCACAGGCATTGGCCTTCTTCATAGGCACCGGGCCTTCTCCCAAATGCGGTAGCTTCACAGGCGTTGGCCTTCTTCACAGGCACCGGGCCTTCTCCAAAATGCGGTAGCTTCACAGGCATTGGCCTTCTTCACAGGCACAGGGCCTTCTACAAATTGAGGTAGCTTCACAGACGTTGGCCTTCTTCACAGGCACCGGGCCTTTTCCGAAGGCACTGGGCCTTGCTCAGGGGTAGAATCTCCGGAGATGTTGAATGTTCCACGCGTTCTGGATGGGTACTCCCTCTTGGGTCTCTAAGCGCGCGGAGCCGGGCCTGGAAACATGAACAACCTTGAACGGGCCCTCCCACATGGGAGAGAGCTTGTGCAACCCTTCCCTAGAGAGGACCCGCCTAAGCACAAGGTCCCCTACTTCAAGAGTCCTGGGGAGGATGTTGCGGCAGTGGTACCGCCGCAGCGCCTGTTGATACCTTGCCACTCGCAGCGCGGCCTCTCGACGTCGTTCCTCCCCCAGCACGAGATCCATCCCCCGCATGGCATCCTGCTGCGCCTCGTCGAACGCCAGGACCCGTGCGGAACGACGCCTCGCCTCGTGAGGGAGGACTGCCTCAGCTCCGTAAACGAGGAAGAACGGAGTCTCGCCAGTTGGTTTGGCCGCGGTCGTGCGGATAGACCACAGCACGGACTGGAGCCCATCGTACCAGCCCCTGCCGCAAGCCTCCAGCTCCTTGAATGTCCTGGTTTTGAGGCTCCTCAGGACCTCTGCGTTGGCTCGCTTGTCCTGACCGTTGCTCCGGGGGTGCGCTACTGAAGCGTAGCATATCTGTGTTCCAAGGTTAGCACAATATGTTTTGAAGAGGTTATTGGTGAATTGCGAATCGTTGTCGGTGATGATGCGGTTAGGCACTCCGAAGCGGCTCATGAGGCCCTTGATGAACTTGACTGCGGAGCCTGCGGGGATGGTGCGGACAGCCTCCACCTCAGCCCACTTGGTGAACTTGTCCACGGCGATGTAGAGATAGCGATAGCCCCCCGGCGCCCGAGGGAATGGGCCCAGGATGTCCAGCCCCCAGACTACAAACGGCCATGAAAGGGTTATAGTCTATAGGCCCCCCGCTGGCTGATGGATCTTCTTGGCATGGAATTGGCAGGCCTCGCAAGCCTTCACTAGCTCCACGGCGTCACTGAGTGCCGTGGGCCAATAGAACCCGCTGCGGAACGCCTTGCTGGCGAGGGTCCGCGATGATGAGTGATGCCCACAGTCTCCACCGTGTATGTCTGCCAGCAGCTCCTTCCCTTACTCTCTGGAAATGCAACGCAGGGACACATCATTTGGTCGCCTCTGGTAGAGCTCTCCATCCTTGATGCAGTAGGTCGTGGCCTGCCGCGCCACACGCTCTACTTCCTCCTCCTTCTCCGGCAAGGTCCCTTGTGTCAGGTAGTTCTCGAGCTTTGCGATCCAGCATTCTTCCTGGGGCTCCAACGCTAGGAGCAGGCGTGCTCCTGAGGCCGGGCCACAGACTGGGGCTCCCGAGGCAGGCGGCTGGGGGAGCTCTTCCCGAGGCTGCGTCGTGCTTGATAGTGACGGTGTTGCTGAGGGCTTGAAGAGTCGCTCCTCGAAGACGCCTCGCTCCTAATGCACCCGCGTGGATGCCCTTTTGGCGATGTCATCAGCCTCTTGATTGGTGCCGTGAGGCACATGCTGCAGCTCTAGTCCCCAGAACTGCTTCTCCATCCTGCGGACCTCCGTGAGGTAGGCTTCCATGTGCTCGTCCTTCGGCTCGTACACCTTGTTGGAGAAATTGATGAGGAGTTGCGAATCACCCTTGATGGTGAGGCGCTTTACCCCCAAGGCAACTGCGGCTTTCAGGCCTGCTATCAGGCCTTCGTACTCCGCTATGTTGTTGGAGACCTTTTCTCCATGCTGGAAGCACAGTTGTACGGCGTAGTAGAGCTTGTCTTGAGTGGGAGATACGAGCACCGCGCCAGCCCCCGCGCCGTGTCGGGAGAACGCCCCGTTGAAGTACATGACCCAGCCATCCGGTGACTCGCTTCTTGGGGAAAGTGATCGATCCTCGCCAGCCTCGAGGCCTCGCGCCTCTGCCCATTCCGCCACGAAGTCCGCAAGCGCAGCCCCCTTGATGACTCTGGTCGTGCTAAATTCTAGCTGAAATGCTTGCATCTCGATGTTCCACTCAGCGAATCTTCCAGGTGGACTGGGCCTCCTGAGCACCCTTTCAAAGGGGTATGCTGAGACGACCTTGATGGTATGGCCTTGGAAGTAGTGCCGTAGCTTGCGTGAGGCCACCAGCAGCGCGAGGAGGAGTTTTTGAGGCATGGGGTACCACGCCCTTGCGTCTCGTAGCACCGTGATGACGAAGTACATGGGGTGCTCGACGAGGTTGAGAGCGCTAGCGCTGCTTGCGTCCTCCAGAGGTTGGGGTGCCTCCTGAGACAATGGATCCCCCAGCGACTGATTGCTGGGAGGGGCCTCTTCTGCTCCATGTGTGCTCCCCTGCTGCGAATGATCCTTTTTGGCTGTGGTCGCGGTCTCTGTGAAGCCTTCTTGGCTCTGCTTTGCTTCGACCCGGATGGTTGCTGCGGCCTTGGCACGACGCTCCTCCCTAACCGCCACCGGGGCTGCACTGGCGGAGTAGGGGGTGGCTGCAAGGTAGAACACCAGGGGCTCTCGAGGACGCGGAGCTACCATCACTGGAGGGCTGGTTAAGTACCTCTTGAGATCCTGGAACGCCTTGTCGGCCTCTTCAGTCCATTCAAAGGGGCCCTTCTTCTTCATCAGCTTGAAGAAGGGCAGTGCTCGTTCCCCCAGCTTGGAGATGAAGCATCCTAGTGCGGTCACACGCCCGGTGAGCTTCTGCATCTCTCTGAGGGTCTTCGGCGGGCTCATATCCTCAACTACTTTGACCTTCTCCGGGTTGGCCTTGATGCCCCTGTGAGATATGAGGAAACCCAGGAGCTTGCCTGATGGGACTCCGAATAAGCACTTCTCTAGGTTAAGCCGTATGTCCACCTCATTGAGGCTCGCGAAGGTTTCCTCCAAGTCCTGTATCAGGGTTTTTGCCTCCCACGACTTCACCACAATGTCATCGACGTAAGCCTCAGCATTCCTCCCGAGCTGCCGACCCAAGGCGATGTGCATCAGCCGCTGAAAGGTCGCACCTGCATTGCACAGCCCGAACAGCATGCATGTATAGCAGTACACTCCACACGGGGTCAGGAAAGCCGTTTTTTCGACGTCTTCTACTGCCATCTTGATTTGGTGATAGCCCGAGAAAGCGTCCAGGAAGCATAATAGGTCGCACTCAGCGGTGGAGTCGACGATTTGGTCGATGCGAGGAAGCTGGAATGGATCCTGCAGGCAGGCCTTGTTAAGGTTGGTGAAGTCGACACACATGCGTTCCTTTCATCCCTTCTTTGACACGACAACCGGGTTAGTCAACCAATCTGGGTAGCGGACCTCGCGAATAACCCCTGCTGCCTCTAGCTTGCGGGTCTCTTGGACGATGAAAGCTTGCTTCTCAGTGGACTGCCGCCTCGCTTTTTGCTTCACGGGGCGCACGTTGGGGCACACGTTGAGGTGATGCTAAATTACGCCCCTCGGGACCCCTGCTAGCTGATCAGGTTCCCACGCGAACACCTTATTGTTCGCGTGCAGGAACTTCACCAAGGCCTCCTCCTACCCGGGTTCGAGGTTAGCGCCTATGGTGAAGGTGGCACTAGAGGACCCGTCCTTGTTGACCAGCACCTGCTTGGTTTCCGCCTTGTCTTGGGTGAATAAATGCTTCTTCTTGGCCGGTGCAGCCCCCTTGGGCTCAGGGGCGTCGAAGCTGGCGGGCTATGCCACCGCGGCTGTCTTGAAGGCAAGCTTGAGTGCCTGCAACGCATCTCTTGTGTCTCCTGATACGGTGAGGACGCCGCTGCTTCTGAGCATCTTCATGAGGTTGTACGCTGGGTGAGTTGCTGCCATGAACCAGGCCAAGGCCGGGTAGCCGAGGATGGCGTTGTAGGGGAGGCCGATGGGGGCGATGTCGAAGTCGATCAGCTCTGTGCGGAAGTTGTCGTAGGTGCCGGAGGTCACCGGGAGGCGGATCTGCCCTAAGGAGACAGTGGAACCGGCTCCGACACCCGAGAAGGGCCTGCTGGGCTGAAGCCGCTTGAGTGGCATGTGGAGGAGGCTAAAGGCCTCCACTGAGAGCACGTTGAGGCCAGCTCCACCGTCGATGAGGGTCCTAGTGACGGCCACTTGGCAGATGGTGGGGTGCACAGCATCGGGAGCGCACCCGAACCGGCGGGGTTGGAGGGGTGATCGTTCGAGTTGAAGGTCAGATCGGCCTCGGGTGCCACCCAGCCCGAGGGAGCTCCCTGGCGCTTGGAGGCAACACCGATCTGGCGGGTGAATGGCTTGATGTGGCAGCTCACGGGCGGCGCCTGCGAGCCGCCCATGAGAGCTGCGATGACCGGGGGTGCCGGCGCGGCGGAGCGGGCAAGGAAGAGGCTGCATAGCTCCTCCTAAGAGGTCACAAAAGCCGTTGGTAGGTGGAGCAGCCACATGTGCGGGACGCCGGTGAGGGCCATGGGAAACCAGTTGGCCATCACCCTGTCGTCGCCCCCAGCCTTGAGGACAGCCTCCTCGTATGCCAGTAGGAAAACCAGCGGGTCCGCTATGCCATTGTAGCACGGCGGCATCTCGGGCTTGAACTTGGGCGGCCACTGCGCCTGCCGCAAGGCGGGGACCAAGGCTCGGAGCCCCCTGGTCCCAGCATCAGTGTCAGTTGTTGGTGCGGGCGGCGCTTCTGTGGGGGCGCGACGGGCGCGAGTCGATGATCCGGGCGGAGTCAGCGACAGGGTGGCGGTGTGGCCATCATGTCGCACCAGAGGATGCAGGGGCGAGGCCTGCTGCTCGTTCCCTGCCGGGCCGGTGGCGGCGTTGGCGGCAGGCGACGGAGAACGACGAGGGCGTACGCCGACGGGCGCTGTCCGGGCGACGCGGGTGGCGAGAGCAGCCCGACGCTCGGCGCGGGCTCGGCGAGCGTCAGCCATGGTCACGGCGGAAGATCAGACGCGACCAGCGGAAGAAAGATTCTGGTGCACCCCCTACCTAGTGCGCCAAATGTCGGATTTCGGGTTCCGGCAGACCCTTGAGGTTCGAACACTGGGGTGCGCACAAAGATCTCTCCCCTACCAGCTCACGTCTCAAAGTCTCGCAAAGATCTAAGCAAGAAAGATGAGCACACAAAGGACACGAGATTTATACTGGTTCAGGCCACCATTGTGGTGTAATACCCTACTCTAGTGTGTGGTGTGGTGGATTGCCTCAGGGGCTGACGATGAACAGTACAAAGGGATAACAACCTCGCGAGGGGCTGTTCTTGAGCTGGTGCGATGAACTGCTTGGGCGAGTTCAGTCGCTTCTCTCTCTCTCTGGTCGATCTCTTGATGATCTAGATGCCTCTACCCCGTGGGTGGCTAGTACTATTTATAGCCGGAGGCCCTGGGCCTCTCCCCAAATAATGAGCGGGAAGGGTGCCAACAATTGGCCATTTTGAAGGGGAACATCTGGTACACTTATCCTGACTAAAGTTGGTCTTCGGCTGCCAAAGGTTCTGAAGGTGACGCTGCCCTGGGCTCCACGATGACCTCCATCCTGCCGTTTTGCTGGTCTTGGTCTTGTTGTACCAAAACGGTAACCTTTGCCTGATGCCTTGGCCTGTGCTTGCCCCCTTTGCACCGAAAGGGAAACAAGGACACTGCGCAGGCCGGCGCCCGCCTAGTCCTCGATTGTCATGGCTTGCGTCACGGGCCCCTCGGGAGGTGCCCTGCCTTGATCTCTCCGCCTCCTCGCGAGCCTGCCTGAGGAGGCTGCTCCTGAGGAAGCTCCCTGTCGTGCGCCCCGCGAGGCTTGGCCCCTCGCGAGGGTCTTGAGCTTGAGTTGATGGAGCTGGGCTGCATTGGGCCCCCACTTGAGCCACGCCGCAGGCCGCATGCAGGCAATTCTGGGGACCCCCGTTCCTAGAACACCGACAGTAAGCATATGAAACATATAGAATTTCAGATTTATGACATTCAACTCATTCAACCATTTACTCATAGGATATAAGTGAAGCACACGAGTAAATGACAAACTACTCCAAAAAGATATAAGTGAAGATCAATGAGTAGCTAAATAATTATGTAACTATGTGAAGACTCTCTCTCAATTAATAATTCCAGATCTTGGTATTTTATTCAAGCAGCAAGCAAAACAAAATAAAATGACATGACGCTCCAAGCAAAACACATATCATGTGGTGAATAAAAATATAGCTCCAAGTAAAGTTACCGATAGATGAAGACGAAAGAGGGGATGCCATCCAGGGCATACCCAAGCTTAGGCTCTTGGTTGTACTTGAATATTACCTTGGGGTGCCTTGGGAATCCCCAAGCTTAGGCTCTTTCCACTCCTTATTCCATAGTCCATCGAATCTTTACCCAAAACTTGAAAACTTCACAATACAAAACTCAACAGAAAACTCGTAAGCTCCATTAGTATAAGAAAATAAAGCCACCACTTAGTTACTGTTGTGAACTCATTATAAATTCATATTGGTGTAATATCTACTGTATTCCAACTTTTCTATGGTTCATACCCTCCGATACTACCCATAGATTCATCAAAATAAGCAAACAACACATAGAAAACAGAATCTGTCAAAAACAGAATAGTCTGTAGTAATTTGTATCAAACGTATACTTCTGGAACTCCAAAATTCCTAACAAATTAGGAAGTCCAAAGAAATTTATGTACCAATCCAGCGCAAGAGAATAAGATCAAGATCACGTTTCTGTGAATTATAAAAACTAATTTACTGAGTGCAAAAGTTTATGATTTTCAGCAGGATCAACACAACTATCACCATAAGCTATCCTAAAGGTCTTACTTGGTACTTTATTAAAACAAAAAGCTATAAAACATGATCACTACAGTAGCATAATCATGTGAACATGCAAAAACAGTAAGGATAAGTATTGGGTTGTCTCCCAACAAGCACTTTTCTTTAATGCCTTTCTAGCTAGGCATGATGATGACAATGATGCTCACATAAAAGATAAGAACTGAAACATAACGGGAGCATCATGAAGCATATGACTAGCACATTTAAGTCTAACCCTCTTCCTATGCATAGGTATTTTGTGAGCAAACAACTTATGAGAACAATAATCAACTAGCATAGGAAGGTAAAATAAGCATAGCTTCAAAATTTTCAACTCATAGAGAGGAAACTTGATATTATTGCAATTCCTACAAGCATATGTTCCTCCCTCATAATAATTTTCAGTAGCACCATGAATGAATTCAACAATATAACCAGCACCTAAAGCATTCTTTTCATGATCTACAAGCATAGAAAATTTACTACTCTCCACATAAGCAAAATTCTTCTTATTTGGAATAGTGGGAGTATCATAAGAGACTCGAATACTAAAAATTGTTTCCACATTAAAAGAGTAAGGTTCATAAAAAGGGTAATCATAATCATGACAAGTTTTATGAATATAATCATCACTGCTCTTTATAGCATAAGTTTCATCACAATAATCATCATAAGTGGCAACTTTGTTCTCATCATAATCGATTGAAACCTCTTCCAAGATAGTGGAATCATCACTAAATACAGTCATGACCTCTCCAAATCCACTTTCATATTCATCACAATAACATTCAACGTCCCCCAAAATAGTGGGATCATTACTTCCTAAAGTTGACACTCTTCCAAACCCACTTTCATCAATATAATCATCATAGGTAAGAGGCATGCTATCATCAAAACAACTTTGCATATCAAAACTTGGGAGGCTAAAAATATCATATTCATTAAACGTAGCATCCCCAAGCTTGCAACAGACATTAATTTCAGCAAATATATTCTCAAATATGTCATCCTCATCAAACATAGCTTCCCCAAGCTTGGGCCTTTTCATATCATAAGCATAATCACTCTCATCATTAATAGTATGGATAGCACCAATAGTATAGCAATTATCCTCATCACAATGAGTAGTAGGAGCAACATCATTTGGGAGGGTACCTTTTTACCTTTGCTTCTCCGTTTTTTCTTTTCCTTCTTCACATTATGTGTGGGTTCAACCTTCTTCTCTGAGCTCCTTATTGATGAGATTGGTTGAATAGAAAACTCCTCCTCCTTACCTGATTCATCATAAGAAATAATAGGAGGATATTGGGAGGTCTCTTCCCTTTCATTAGTATTCTCTTCATCTTCTATTTGCTTTCTTTTCTTTTGGTAATTGGCAATATAAGGATTTTCAATGCAATTCACTGCACAATACAAATAAATTTCCTCTAGATTAATATCAAGAAAATTCTTAAGGTTAAATTCTGGAATATGTTTAGTTGCACGTTTCAATTCTTCATAGCCCAAAATCAAACTAAGTTCATTATGATGTGCAAGGGAAATCAAGTCATCACAATTTTTGGACACGGTTCGATCATGAAACAATTTGCATCAGAGATTTAAATGACCATGTTCATTGCAAAGTTCACAAGTACGGTAAAGATATATTAAATTTTCAGCACTCTTATCTAGCCATTGTTGCAACCCTTTAGTTTCTAAATGCTTATGCCTCTTGCAATATCTATCTTCCCTATTTGGTGCGTACTTGCAAACCCAATACACTACACAAAAATCGATATGCTTATAAGAGATATTTTCATCGTGACTAGTGCAATCATTATTAGTACTATGGATATTCAAGGAGTTCATACTAACAACAATGCAATCATGCTCATCGTTCAAAGATTTAGTACCAAACATTTTATAGACTTCTTCTTCTAGCACTTGAGCACAATTTTCCTTTTCATCATACTCACGAAAGATATTAAAAAGATGAAGCGTATGAGACAAACTCAATTCCATTTTTTTGTAGTTTTCTTTTATAGACTAAACTAGTGATAAAACAAGAAACAAAAAGATTCGATTACAAGATCTAAAGATATACCTTCAAGAACTCACCTCCCCGGCAACGACGCCAGAAAAGAGCTTGATGCCTACTACACAACCTTCTTCTTGTAGACGTTGTTGGGCCTCCAAGTGCAGAGGTTTGTAGGACAGTAGCAAATTTCTCTCAAGTGGATGACCTAAGGTTTATCAATCCATGGGAGGCGAAGGATGAAGATGGTCTCTCTCAAGCAACCCTTCAACCAAATAACAAAGAGTCTCTTGTGTCCCCAACACACCCAATACAATGGTAAATTGTATAGGTGCACTAGTTCGGTGAAGAGATGGTGATACAAGTGCAATATGGATGGTAGATATGGGTATTTGCAATCTGAAAATATAAAAACAGCAAGGTAACAAGTGGTAAAAGTGAGCTTAAACGGTATTGCAATGGTAGGAAACAAGGCCTAGGGTTCATACTTTCACTAGTGCAAGTCCTCTCAACAATAATAACATAATTGGATCATATAACTATCCCTCAACATGCAACAAAGAGTCACTCCAAAGTCACTAATAGCGAAGAACAAACAAAGAGATTATGGCAGGGTACGAAACCACGTCAAAGTTATCCTTTCTGATCGATCTATTCAAGAGTCCATAGTAAAATAACACACGAAGCTATTCTTTCCGTTCAATCTATCATAGGGTTCATACTAGAATAACACCTTAAGACATAAATCAACCAAAACCCTATTGTCACCTAGATACTCCAATGTCACCTCAAGTATCCGTGGGCATGATTATACGATATGCATCACACAATCTCAGATTCATCTATTCAACCAACACAAAGTACTTCAAATAGTCCCCAAAGTTTCTAGAGGAGAGTCAAGACGAAAACATATGCCAACCCCTATGCATAAGTTCATTGAACCCGCAAGTTGATCACCAAAACATACATCAAGTAGATCACGTGATATCCCATTGTCAATACAGATAAGCACATGCAAGACATACATCAAGTGTTCTCAAATCCTTAAAGACTCAATCCGATAAGATAACTTCAAAGGGAAAACTCAATCCATTACAAGAGAGTAGAGGGGAGAAACATCATAAGATCCAACTATAATAGCAAAGCTCGCGATACATCAAGATCGTATCACCTCAAGAACACGAGAGAGAGAGAGGGTGAACTACTCCCTCCTCGTCATGGAGAGCGCCGGGATGATGAAGATGGCCACCGGTGAGGGATCCCCCCTCCGGCAGGGTGCCGGAACGGGCTCCCGAGAGGTTTCTGGTGGCTACAGAGGCTTGCGACGGCGGAACTCCTGATCTATTGTGCTCTCCGAAGGTTTTAGGGTATATGGACTTATATAGGTGAAAGAAGTCGGTCAGGGGAGCCATGAGGGGCCCACGAGGGTGGAGGGCACACCCGGGGTGGGGGGGCGCCCCCTGCCTTGTGGCCTCCTCGAAGCTTCTCTGACTTCAACTCCACGTCTCCTGGATCACGTTCGTTCCAAAAATCACGCTCCCGAAAGTTTCATTCCGTTTGGACTCCGTTTGATATTCCTTTTCTTCGAAACACTAAAATAGGCAAGAAACCAGCAATATGGGTTGGGCCTCCGGTTAATAGGTTAGTCCCAAAAATAATATAAAAGCTCGTAAACATCCAAAACAGATAATATAATAGCATGAATGCTTCATAAATTATAGATACGTTGGAGACGTATCATCGTGCTCTGACCCTCTCTCGTGTCATTTTTTGCCAAATTTATGAACATTAGACAAGTCGGATGACGCAACAGACACGTCTCACTCAAACTAACTATGTGCCACGTCGATGCCCCTTTCACGCACACATCTGCACAGTACATTGGGCTCCACGAGGCTCCCCCTCTAAAAAATAGTTTTTCTGTTTCATAACACACGCTTGTTATCTCTGGACCGTGTGCGATGTTTCTCGTTCCCAATCCCGCCTGCATCCCTAGAAAATATCTGCCCGCCTCGAGGATTTTCTGTTTCATAACACACGGTTGTTATCTCTGGACCGTGTGCGATGCACTATCATCAAAATTTTCAATAGCCCCGGCATTTCACTCCCGCATAGTAAAATTTTCAGTACCCGCGTCATTTCCTCAAACACCCCCCCTCCACACACACACACACACACACACACACACACACACCAAAACCTCCTCGAGCATGCGCACACACACACCCTCCCTCACTCAAAACCCTAACAAGGTCCCCGCCGCCGCTGCCGGTGCAAGGCCTCCATTGTCAACATCTGCGAGTTTGCCCGTGCAGCTTACACACCGATCTCCATACCCAGGCTGCCCTGAGTTTCTTGGATGACGCCTGCCAAATTCCCCCTTTCCCACAGATTTCCATCCCCATCCCCCACTCTAGAGAGTCGCAGCCTAAGCCCAGCTACGCTTCCCATGGAGCTCGAGGAGCGACTGACCCAAAAGAGGTGTATCGCGGTCTCTTCACCCAATGTCACCAAGGAAGCTGACGACCATTACTGGCGGTAGGCACTCAAGCAGCGGGCTAGATTATGCGGGCATGTCTCAACTGCCAGCTACGACATCGAGGTCATCGCCAGCGACGGCCTGAGGCGGGCTATGTCATAGGTTAAGTGGCCCACCCCCAACCCCTCGGGTTCAACCGCCGTCAATCTCATCCATGGCCCCACTGCTGATCTCCTCTGGCTCGTTGTCAACAATTTGCCATCCTACATCACCATCGAGCCTCTTTTGTCTTTTTTGAAGGACACGTTCTGCGACGCTGGCTTGGGATCCACAGCTTCCAAGTCAGACCTGATCGACGACGACCACGAGGAGGGCATCCTCTCCGTCTCTTCCAAGGGTAAAGCGCCCATCTGCTCTTCCAAGGGGAAAGCACCCGTCTGCGACATCGGGGAGGGCACCCTACAGCCATGCTCTTCCAAGGGGAAGGAGCCCATCTGCGAAAACATGGAGCGCATCCAGGGTTCGTGCTCTTCCCACAGGAATGAGCCCATCTATAACAAGTGAGGAAACCCATGATTTGTTTTGCCATGACTCTTCACAGGAGGAAAGCCATGATTTGTTTTGTCGAGTCCCTTTTGTAGTGTAGTGAGATTATGTCCAGTTTTAATTGCTATATTTGGTTGTTTGCAGTATGTCTTGTTTATTTCAGTTGTTCACAATGTGATGCTCTATATGTGCAATTATTTACTGTGCAGTACATTTCATCAATCTAGTTTTAAACATACCGATAGGAATGCATATATTTACTTGTTGTTAAGCCTGTTATAGCTGGCATATGGCTCTTTTAAAGTTTTTTGATTGTTCGGTTGTCTGTAGTTAGCATATGTCCATTTTCAAATGCTATCTTTGGTTGTTTGTAGTATGCCTTGTTTATTCCAGTTACTCACAACGTGATGTTCTATATGTGCAAGTATGAACTGTGCAGTTCAATTTCATCAGTGCCAGTTTCAACAATACCACTATGAATGACTACATTTGGTTGTTGCATCTTGTAGTTAACACGCCTTTCCATTTTTATTTAACAATAACCAGTGTACTTAGACTGGCACAATACCAGTTTGAATGACTATGTTGGCTTGTTGTTAAATGTTAGGCCTGTTGCAGTTAACACACATTTCCACTTGTTTTGCTTTACTAGCATGCTTAAACCTGCACACTGAAGCTATCTTTTGGAGATTATTTTGTCTGCCATGGATAATTTTGGTTGATGTTTAGCCTGTTGTGCTTAACATGCTTCTCGATGTACCTACACAGGACAATTTTTGGGAACGACTTCTGTTTTCCATCGAGGTTAGTTTCATCCCATGGCTTATATCTGCTCAGTGTTCAGGATATCGGTAGCTGGTACCATATAGGCCGGGGGCTGATAAGGGACTAATCGGTGAATCGGACTTTTAACTAAATATATCTGCAACCCATTTATCGTTAGGTTAACTAGGGCCATATGTAATATATCTGAGGCTACATAGCAACATGCACTGTACTTAATGTATAAATATGCAATCCTAGGCTACATAGCAACAAGGAAGAGTGTTACATTAATGTTCTAATGATGTCTAGATATACGTAGAAGAGCAGCAGCAACAACAACAACAACAACAACAACACTGCCATGTTTGGATACTCAGCTAGACGTTAGAGTTAGTTTCTAGCTCATGACTGACCCTGAACTAACTACATCCAAAGAGTTGTTTGGATGGCAGGGTTAGATTGACAATAAATGCACTAGGAGAACTAGCTCCAATTAGCACCTCTTGGGTTGGATAGTTTTTTTGGGTGGGTTATAGATGCAACTAGCTCAAACTATCCCTCATTTTTAGATATACTTTAGGGTTATTCGAGCCCGAACTAGCTCAAACTAACTATAACCCATGGATACAGCAGCAGTTAATCAGCCGATAATTTGTAAGAATGCACTAAACTCCTTCCGGCCCATAATATAAGATGTTAATTCATCTAATATGTGAGTATATTGGATGTTATAAGATACTCCCTACGTTCCTAAATGTTTATCTTTTTAGAGATTTCAAATGGACTGCCACATACGGAAGTATATAGACATATTTTAGAGTGTAGATTCACTCATCTTGCTCCGTATGTAGTCACTTGTTGAAATCGCTAGAAAGACACATATTTAGGAACAGAGGTAGTATTATAAAAGAGTGTTGTACTACATCATTGTGTAATTGTTTTTTTAGCTTCTAATATTAACTTGGTGCTTTTAGGTACATATGTCACTGGTAAAGATCCGTGCTTCGACCCTTTCTGCGTATGGGGCAATGAGATATCGATGAACCAACATCAAGTGAGGAAGCTGATAAAGATTGTTAGTAAAATGGGTCCAAAGATGGCAATTAAACTATTTGTTTACACTTTATCCAAGACAACAGCAAACTGCAGGATGGTAAGTAAGAACTCTACAGCCTTCTTTTTACTGCCCATAATGAGTTGTGTTAGATGACAATGTCTGAATCTTTTTCCTTTGCAGTGGTTGCCAAAGCAGTTTACTCAAGATTACCTCTCAAACTACATGATTGTGGGCATGCAAAGGTTAAAGTATTTCTACCAGAACACGATGATTATCTAGATGTTTTCATGAAGAGTGTGAAGGATGGGCGGTCGACCATCACAAGGGGTTGGACTAGAGTTGTGTGTGCCTTCTGCATGGACGAGGGCACAATATGGGCATTCCGCTTCACCTTGTTCAGCAACCAGAATGTATTTCACCTCTTTCTTTACCGTCTTTAATAATACAAGTATACAACTATGGTTCATCATTCTTTATTTGGTTCTTATGTAATTCATGAACATATGTACCTATGAATTGAATAATGCATTGGTTGTTTGAACCTGATGGATATGAATAAAGTTGTAGCATACATTCAAATTCAAATTCAAATCTGATACAATTTGAAACAGCAACAATTAAATTATGGTGAAATTATGCTATCCAGGTCATTACGGCACACACGGTTGGTAAAACACAAATGTTTGCAATATACACCATAATCCGAGATGGTTCACAGAGAGGAAACGTGTGCAAGCATGCACAAAGTTGCCGTTTGCAAAGCGTGTGCGATGTTAGACAATATCACAAATGGTGCGAGCAAACTAAACGTGTGTGTTAGTTGCCTTATCGTACATGATTTGCAACCATGAACTGTTTCTAATGAAGTATGCATCGTAAACGTTACACCACAGAATAGTGTGTGCGATAGTTGTCGAGTACGACAATGTTACGATGGTCCGACGTTTCGTAATCCTGTCCGACACTCGTACGACGATTAGCTAATCTTCTTAATTAGTTATTGCATATGGTTTGGGAAAAGCGAATGTGTGTGATTGTATGCTTATCATACATGTTCTATAATAGTGAACCGTTTGTGATGGGTCGCGCATCGTAAATGTAGCACCACAGAATACTGACTACAATGGCAATGCGAGCACAAACGAGTAGGAGTACTGTAGGGTCCCTCACTACAAAAAAACACTTATGTGATGATACGTGTTTGTCACAGTAGGTCACATTTTCTGTCATGCATGTACATCCATGAAAATTTTATGACAGAATCAAGATAGTCATACCTGTGCTGTCGTAGAAGTGTTCCATGACATTACCAAAATTATCATCATGGAAGTGTGCACTTCCATGATGATAAATGCCGCGTCATGGAAGTGCTTTCATCAAGGGTGACCGACATGTGGCATCCACCATAACAGGTCACCGTTAAGCTATCGAGTCCGGTTTTTGATCCGATAACCCGCTAACAGCCCGGACCAATGAGGATTTTTCACGTGTAAAATTTTCGTTGGCCGAAGGAAACACGTGTTGGCTCACCGTTGGGACAGATGTCATCCATTCATTGGACAGGAGGCGCCTATGATAGGTCGACACGTGGCACGGCCCATAGAGGCCCATTCCGGTGAAAAGGCCGACCCATTTGACTTGGTCAAAAGGTAACGGGTCGGCCCATGAAAAGCCTGTTAACGGCATATTCGTATATAGCCCATTTACGGCCCGCTAACTCACGGCCCGTTATGGCCTATCGGAATTAATCCTAGTAGCTTCATCTGGGCCGTCCAATATGGTTCCATCCTGTTGTAACTTCTGTCCCATGTATGACCCATCATGTCTTTCGGCCCATACGAGGCCATTTGTAACTCTTGGCCCATTAACTGCCCGTGGTGAATCTGGCCCGCAATGAACATTGTACCACTTTATACCCATTAACGGCCCATTATTCCATTGGGACATTTCCAACCCGTGTTACCTTTCAGCCTCCTCAGGGCCCATTTATTCTTGGGCTCATTTCCAGCATTCGGTTACTTACGACCCGTTACTGGCCTTTTCTGCTTGTGGGCCAAATTCAGCCCGTGGTTACAATCGGCTCATTTGCGGCCCGTTAATCTGTTGGGCCATTTCATAGCATCATCAAATATGTCCGATTAATGACGGCCCGTTATTGTCGGCCCATGAACGGACGATTCCAAATCTAGCTCGTTTACGGCCCATAATGCGGTCTGTTATTGGCCCATGTTTGGCCAATCGATCATACGGCCTGTAGAAGGCCCATTGATGCTACGGCTCATAGAAGGCCCATTGATGCTACGTCCCGTAGAAGGCCCATTGTTTATACGACCCTTAGAAGGACCATTGTTCCTATGGCCCGTAGGAGGCCCATAGTAACTACAGTAAATATGTAGCCCATGGTTATTGTGGCCTAGTTTTAAAAAATAGGTTATTGTAGCTATATCTGGCCATGGGCCGGGCCGGGTCGGGCTTGGGCCGGGCCTGAAAAAGCCCACAGCAGAAATCTGAGGCCCAGGCCCTCCCAGGCCCTATCATAGGGCCTACTTTTCAAGCCCAAGCCCGGCCCATCTAGTAAAAAGCCCTAAAAAGCCCTTAGGGCTTAGGGCCATGGGCCGGGCCTCTTCCTTAAAATGCCAATATGCCAAGCCCAAGCCCGTCCAGGCCCTACTGGTGGGCCCAAAACTCAGGCCCAAGCCCGGCCCATTGGCAAGCCCATCGGGCCTAGGTCCTGGATTTTAGGGCCGGGCCTGGGTGGGCCGACAGGGCCGGGCCTGAGATGGCCAGGACTAATTGAAGCCACTAGCAAACCGTGGAAAAAGAACTGCACTGACTACAAGCAAACAAATAAACAAGACAACAAGGAAATAAATAAGCAAGCAACTTACGCTAGGCTATCACAGCTATTACACATATTACATCCACTCGGCATCAAAGTTCGCCACCAGTGCAAATATAGGGAACCAACAAGGAAATAAATAAGCAAGCAACTTACGTTAGGCTATCACGGCGATTACACATATTACATCCACTAGGCATCAAAGTTCGCCACCGGTGCAAATATAGGGAACAAAGCAGCATATCATATACACTGGTTGTCAAAGTTGGCGACTAGTGCAAATAAACGCTGCAGCAAAACAAGTCCAGAACTGAAACCACTTCAGAAGAGCTCAAGAAACAATATCCTGGGTACCGATAATGCTGCCAAGATGCTTAGCAAGCTTATTAACTTTCTCTTGTTTGGCGCTTAAATCCTCCAGCACTTGCTGTTGCACCAGAAAGTATGCATCTGAATTCTGCAGGGACTTCCTCAGTCCTTCGGCTTCCTACCGCATAATATCTGATCGATGTCTTTCAACTTGAAGTTGAGACTCAAGAAGCCGAGCTGATTCAGGCAGCAAGTTCGAAGAGCTGGTGCCAGCAGTAGTAGCCAGTAACTCGAACACTATATCAAGACAAGACTTTGGGGTTGTCTTAGTGTCTTCAATATAGTTTTTATCAGCTTTCTTGGAGACCAAGAGGGATGTCTCACTATCTTGAACCTTATCTACATTACTTCCTTTACCATTGCATAACGGGGTACTCTTCTCCAATATTTTATCCACGTTCTAAAAGAGAAACAACAAACACATCACAGGTTTACCATGTATGTGAAACTCATTTTGGTAAACTAGTTCAGTAGTAAAGTGGATAGGATAACAGCATGAAACAAACATAAATCTGTGTAGTATGGTCACTGTATGGTCTATATCATTCTAGTTTATGTTGCCAAATCAAGATAGAGACAGTTCGAGTCGTATCTATTTAAGACAAAGCAGCATAGACAGAATATAAGTGTGGGAAACTACACGGCAATAACAACACTTGTAATGTGCATGGCATGAGAACATAATTGTTTATTCAATTGAAACTGAAATCAACATAGAGCAAGTTACAATAGAAAACACGTTAAAGAAACAGGTTTAAAACATACATGTTGCACCATTGGAGTTTCAATTGCATCCTTCAAATTTGAAATTAGTTGGTATGAGTAAATACAGTGATGCAAGAGCAAAGTATTATGAACCATAGCTACGGAACCTGACCTGAGAACAATTCTTCTTCTGCTTTAAGTGTTGACTTGGGGTTCAGAGTGGTGGTCCTTGTGCTTTGAGCACTGCAGTTGCCTTACTAACTGCTCATGTTTGGGTGCTCTATGGTGGAGGCGGTGCTGTGTCAACTCGAACTGGATTACTATCTGCTAGGGTTGGGGTTAGAAGGGGTGTAGCTGGTTCTCTGTCCAAATGTGTAGGGGTACAATCTGCGTGAGTGTGTGTTATGTGTGGTGGGGCTGGTTCTTGGGCAAGTAGAACTGTGGTTCTATCTGCATCGACAGGTAACGCGATCTTTTCTGAAGACCGTGTTTTTACTCCCACAGATACTGCCATCACCCCCTCCAATTGAAATGGCTGATAAACAAGAAAAGTAATTGAATGTAAAGACATTGTAAGATAGGCAGGTGCAATGGATAGTAGGGAAAAAACAGAGCATGAAATAATTCACATTTATGTTGTCTAACCAAACAGAATAGTAGGACATAATTTCACATATATGATGCCTAATTAAATAGGATAGCCTGACACAATTTCACATGTATGATGGCTAACTAAACATGATAGAATGACATGCTTCAAAATATGATGACTATGTAAACAGGATGACATGATATAACTATACAATATGTCTATTAAAGTGGTTGGCATGCCATAAATCAAAAACATGCTGTCGATGGAAACATGATGGCATGATATAATTCACGGATAGAATGACATAATTCAAAATATGATGACTATATAAACAGGATGAGATGATATAACTATATTATGACTTTAGAAAATGGGTTGGCATGCCATAATTCAGATACATGTTGTCTATGTAAACATCATGGCATGATATAATTCAAATATATGATTTATATACTAAGCAAGTGAGCAGAGGGCAATCGCATATATGATGTGTCAACTAAGGAGATGGCATTCAATATTGTGTATATGATGTAAAAACTAAGCATTGCAATACAACATATGCATGATATGAGTAATATAACCCTGCCAAGTTTGAGCATACACCTCAGGGGGATAACAGGACTGGTCATCTGCTTCTAAATCCTCCTCTGGAGAGCTATCTGTAACCAGCAAGATATCTGCTTCAGCAGGTAGCATTGTCTGCTCCGAAGACCTTGTTTTCACTCCAGATTTCTCCATCACCAATTCAAATGGCTGATGCATAGGAAGAGCAGTTGAATATACAAACATTGTCGACAAATGCAACGAGAAATGCAAAAAAAGGACGGCATGATATAATTCACATATATGACGCTTGCCTAAACAACATGGCATTGCATAATTCACATATATAATGCCTTGCAACAAGATAGAATTGCATAATTCACATATATAATGTCTTGCAACAAGATGGCATTGCATAATTCACATATATGGTAATTAGACACTAAACAGGTGGCATTCACACAAAGTATGTCTAAACTAAGCAAATGACATAGCAATGCAAGATACCATACGCACGATATGAGCAACATAACCCTGCCAAGTTAGAGCATGCACCTCAGGGGGAAATAGGACTAGTCATCTGTCTCTGAATCCTCCTCTGAGGAGCTATTCGTAACCAGCAAGACATGTGCTTCGTTAGATAGCATTGTCTGCTCTGAAGACCTTGTTTCCACTCCAGATTTTTCCATGACCGTGCCGAATGGCTGATGCACAGGAAGAGTAATTGAATGTACCAAAATTGTTGACAAATTTAACACGTAATACAAAAATGATGGCATGATATAATTCACATATAAGATGACTGGCTAACCAGGGTGGCATTGCAAAATTCACATATATGATGCCTGGCTAAACAAGATGGCATTGCATGATTCACATATACGATAAAGAAACTAAACAGATTGTATTCACACAAAGCATGTCTAAACTAAGCAGATGACATATTTGATGTATAAAGTAAGCAATGCAAGGCACCATATGCATGATATTACCAACATCAGCATGCCAAGTTAGAGCGAAGACCTCAGGGGGTAAATAGGAGTGGTCTTCTCCTTCTGAGTCCCCCTCAAAATAGTTATCCTCCTCTTGATTACAATCCGAAATGGGTGGAGGGGGGCTGCCTTTGCGCCCACCATGGAACGACGTCTACATGGAATTTTATTGCCATGCAAGGCTCATCTCTTTTGCTCTACATGTTCTGTTCCATTGTGTACAATAACTGACATGCATAGGAATAAAACATAGTGAGATTATGTAAGGAGTGCATGCACAAATCCACAGTGATGGTATCAAACTGTGGATAGACCCAAAACCAATGATAGCAGGCAGATAATAGCTTTAGTTAAAAATACAGATAATGGCTCCTTTAATGTTTGTTTGCACCCAACATGAAACTCATAGTAGACACCCGAGATTAACCAGATAGTAGACAGATTGTACTAATTGCTGCCCCAATATGTACCCCACAACCATTTAAAAACTCAAGTTTTAGCATTAGTTTGGACCATACTCAGAGCCTAATAGGTGAACACGACGATAAAGTAGCATGTCATCATATTAAGCGATGCATAACGTAAGCAGACATGGAAGAATGCGACCTCTCTTGTGGACCCATGTAGTCCTCAAGGTCATCTGCTCAGTTGATGATGTAATGCAGTTGATGTGGCTGCTGGTGGCGGGGAAGAAGATCTGAGGTGGCGAAAGACAGTCTAGAGAGCAGATCCCTGCTTTGGTGAACCCTTCCATCGTTGGGGCAGCTGAGCTGGGGTGGAACACATCGTAGCAGGAGCAGGACAAACCACACAAGGTTTTCTTTGACACATATCTGTAACAGAAGTAATTATGTAAGGCTTGTTTGAATTTGAGGATTCTAAAAATGCGGGGATAGGAAATAGAAAGGAATAGGATAGGAATGCACGTGCAAAACAGAGAATTTAAAAACACAGGATTTCTGCCAATCTGGTTGTTTGGTTCACAAGAATTGGAAGATCACAGGATGCAAAGAAGCATGGTGAGATCAAGTCAAACCACAAGAAAATGTACGGTTATAATGCTATTATGCTACTATCTCTTAGTCTTGTGTTTCATCAATAGGAATTTGAAAAAGAGGACAAGTGGAAATTAAAATTCCTATGGTTTTTCTTTCAAGGAGACACTAAGGGAACAAATCCTACAGTTTTCCTTTGCTCCATTCCTTTGAACCAAATGCATGAATAGTACTACCATAGGAAACTTTCCAATTCCTATGTTTTTCCTTCACTTTTCCTTTCAAGCACTGGATATTCTAGTAGGCAGGCTTGAGCAAGGAAAAGCCACTCAAAAAATGTTTTTGTGCTACTTCTACTACTTTGGACCCATGCCACTACCCTACTAGCTCAACTCCCAGGCCCATCGACAAATGCACAGCTCAAACGCGCAGAGATAAATAATGATGGCATTCAAGAGAGTCCATCACGGATAGTTAAGTTGCCTGGTACCTCACTGCTTGTCATATAGTAGGATAAAATAATCGTATTTCACGTTACTACATGTGCTCAGTGGACAATATATATAACATGTAGAGTAAAACAGAGATGCAACAAGTGTACAACCTCTTTGGTGAAGCCATATCGATCTCAGCATGATTGGGTTGGTCGGTGAGGATGCTCCGTCTGACTTGGCTGTCAGAGGAGGGGAAGAAGATCTTAAGCGTCTGGAGATGGAGCCCAGGGTACTGCTCCGCTGTGATGGAGGGTTTCGTCGTTGGAGCAGCTCCGGTGAGTTGTACGACGCCGAGGCTGAAGCAGGACAAGAGAGACAATGTTAACCTGAGTGGAATTCTAATATCATCTTCAATAGATGACGTAAAATACATAACCACAAAGTGCTAGATGTAAAATACATCAGCCGCTCATCTCTGAACTTAACTGTCGAAACTGAACTTAACTGTCGAAACTGAATTTTGCTGTCGAAACTGAATTTTATTGTCGAAACTGAATTTTACTATCGAAACTGAATGCACTAGTAGCAGAAGAGCAGTAGCAGCAGCGCATGCGAGAGCCGGGGCAGCTGGTCATGTAGCAGTTCATCTTCAACCTCCACCCCCCTGAGCCGCCAACCACCACCGGCCAAACCGCCACCCCCCGCGGCCCGCAGTCGGTGGTGCGTGCTACCTCTTGAGCACTGCATTGGTTTTCCCTTGAAGAGGAAAGGGTGATGCAGCAAAGTAGCGTAAGTATTTCCCTCAGTTTTTGAGAACCAAGGTATCAATCCAGTAGGAGGCTCCATAGAAGTCCCTCGTACCTACACAAACGAACAAGAACCTCACAACCAACGCGATAAAGGGGTTGTCAATCCCTTCATGGTAACTTGCGAAAGTGAGATCTGCTAGAGATAATAAGATAAGATAAATATTTTTGGTATTTTTATGATATAGATTGGAAAGTAAAGATGCAAATAAAAGATAGATGGAAAACTTATATATGATAAAAGATAGACCCAGGGGCCATAGGTTTCACTAGTGGCTTCTCTCAAGATAGCATAAGTATTACGGTGGGTGAACAAATTACTGTCGAGCAATTGATAGAAAAGTGCATAGTTATGAGAATATCTAGGCATGATCATGTATATAGGCATCACGTCCGCGACAAGTAGACCGACTCCTGCCTGCATCTACTACTATTACTCCACACATCGACCGACTCCTGCCTGCATCTAGAGTATTAAGTTCATAAGAACAGAGTAACGCATTAAGAAAGATGACATGATGTAGAGGGATAAACTCAAGCAATATGATATAAACCCCATCTTTTTATCCTCGATGGAAACAATACAATACATGCCTTGCTGCCCCTGCTGTCACTGGGAAAGGACACTGCAAGATTGAACCCAAAGCTAAGCACTTCTCCCATTGCAAGAAAGATCAATCTAGTAGTCCAAACCAAACTGATAATTCGAAGAGACTTGCAAAGATAACCAATCATACGTAGAAGAATTCAGAGGAGATTCAAATATTTCTCATAGATAAACTTGATAATAAACTCACAATTCATTGGATCTCGACAAACACACTGCAAAAAGAATTACATCGAATATATCTCCAAGAAGATCGAGGAGAACTTTGTATTGAGATTCAAAGAGAGAGAAGAATCCATCTAGCTAATAACTATGGACCCGAAGGTCTGTGGTAAACTACTCACAACTCATCGGAGAGGCTATGGTGTTGATGTAGAAGCCCTCCATTGTCGGTTCCCCCTCCAGCGGAGCGCCGGCAAAGACTCCAAGATGGGATCTCGTGGATATAGAAGGTTGCGGCGGTGGATATAGTTTTTCGTGGTGCTCCTGGATGTTTTCAGGGTATGGAGGTATATATAAGCGAAGGAGGTAGCTCAGGGGAGCCACGGGGGCCCATGAGGGTGGGGGCGCGCCCACCCCCCTAGGGCGTGCCCTCCTGCCTCGTGGCCGCCTCGGCTGCTTCTTGACGTCCACTCCAAGTCTCCTGGATTGCGTTTGTTCCAAAAAGATCGCCCCCGAAGGTTTCATTTCGTTTAGACTCCGTTTGATATTTCTTTTCTTTGAAACACTGAAATAGGCAAAAAAACAGCAACTCGGGCTGGGCCTCCGGTTACAAGGTTAGTCCCAAAAATGATACAAAAGTGTAAAGTAAAGCCCATAAATATCCAAAACAGGTAATATTATAGCATGGAACAATCAAAAATTATAGGTACGTTGCAGACGTATCAAGCATCCCCAAGCTTAATTCCTGCTCGTCCTTGAGTACGTAAATGATAAAAACAGAATTTTTGATGTGGAATGCTACCTAGCATATTTCTCAATGTAATGTTCTTTATTGTGGCATGAATGTTCAGATCCAAATGATTCAAAATAAAAGTTCATATTGACATAAAAATAGTAATACTTCAAGCATACTAATAAAGCAATCATGTCTTCTCAAAATAACATGGCTAAAGAAAATTTATCCCTACAAAATCATATAGTTAGGCTATGTTTCATTTTCATCACACAAAATACTCCCATCAAGCACAACCCCGGTTTCAGCCAAGCAATTGGTTCATACTTTTTAACGCGCTTCAGCTTTTTTCAACTCTCACGCAATACATGAGTGTGAGCCATGGATATAGCACTAAGGATGGAATAGAATATGATGATGGAGGTTGTGTGGAGAAGACAGAAAGGAGAAAGTCTCACATTGACGAGGCTAATCAACAGGCTGTGGAGATGCCCATCAATTGATGTCAACATGAGGAGTAGGGATTGCCATGCAACGGATGCACTAGAGCTATAAATGTATGAAATCTCAACAAAAGAAACTAAGTGAGTGTGCATCCAACTTGCTTGCTCACGAAGACCTAGGGCATTTTGAGGAAGCCCATCGTTGGAATATACAAGCCAAGTTCTATAATGAAAAATTCCCACTAGTATATGCTAGTCGAAGGCACGTGCTTTGCACGTGTTCATTCTTAATAAAAAAAGTTCCACGCAAAAAGAATTTTCAATACAAACTGAGGACCTTTTACATGGATTGTTTTAGCTTTGCAACTGTACCAAGTTATGATGTCATGATAACTTTTCATTTTCTCAAATTGCCAAAATATGTCAAGAAATGTTGGTTAGTGCGTGCTCCCTCTATAAAGAAATATAAGACCTTTTGGACTTATATTTCTTTACAGAGGGAGTAGTACTTCACAAACCTACATTCAATATTCATAAAATGGTAGTTCACGTCATGGAATCATATTTTGCTGAGAAAATGATCATCTCTATGCATTCTATATCACCTGGATGCAGATGGAATACAGCCAGAGGCTAGGCTAGAATTATTAAAGGGTCGCATATCCAGAAAGAATTGAAAAGAAGTTATACGAAAATACAAAATGGAACCTGGGTATAGGTGCACTCTAACTAAAAATATTTAAAAAGTTAAACAATTCTAAAACTTGTTTTAACGAATATGGTCTAGTGTTATACTCATGTGTATAGGTTCATGAAGAAATGACTTTCATGATCCTCTCTTAAAAAACATTTCTATATATAAAAGTCACTATTCAATCTTTTAAAAATATACTACTTACTATTTGCATATTGTTTTCCTTTTACAAAAACACTGTTAAACTTTGTAAGTTGCAACTTTATTTTTCCCGCCTAGAAGAATAATGTAGTCATTTCTTCATTAAGAGTAAAACACTCGATCATATTTGCCAAGAGAACATTTTCTGATTTTTTTTATATATTTAAAAAATTAAAATGCTATATAGGGTGCGTCTAGAACCTTGTCCCAAAAATCTGCACCGACATGTATGTCTATATATACACATTTTTTTGGAAAATCCATACATAGACACGTATATGCATGGTACTAGCTTTTTTATATTATCTAAAACTCGTGAAAAGCATGGAAAATAGCCATCCTCCTTTCCGCCTGAGATGAACTACGAATTTTGGTTGACACCTTGCTCGGCCATACGGGCCACTAAGCCTGCCACTGGGCAGCTATAGCCACTGTAAAAAAAGCAGAGCGTCAGCACACCACCACACCCTTGATCAGATCCCGTTCCTTTTTATCAAAAGAATAAAAAAATCAGATCCCCATTCCTGCCTGCGGCCTGCCCCTGCCGATGCAGCGCATGATCCCATTCCTCAGCAGCCAGACGCTCCACGTCTCCACAGCAGATGGGGCCAGCAATCAATTTTCTCCATGCATCCAGCTAGGACTAGGAGGCAACCGTGGGTTGTGGAGTCTTCCAGAAGGCGCGGGTGTTTGTAGGTTGGCGGGAGAAACGTGAGTGGCGAATCCATGCACTCTGAGCCATTCGATCTAATTGATCCGATGGCTACAAATGAATTCATATTGGAAGAGGCGGGCTAAACATGTGAGACGAAGGTAGATTCAAATATTCAAAAAAACATGTACTATAGTAGTAGATAGAAGAGTGACAACATAAGAGACTCTCTATCATGAAGATCATGGTGCTACTTTGAAGCACAAGTGTGGAAAAGGATAGTAACATTATCCCCCCTTTTTTTGGGCCTTCCTTTTTTAATTGGCCTTTCTTTCTTTTTTTTATAAGGGACAATGCTCTAATAATGATGATCATCACACTTCTATTTATTTACAACTCAAAAATTACAACTCAATACTAGAACAAGATATGACTCTATATGAATGCCTCCGGCGGTGTACCGGGATGGACAATGAATCAAGAGTGACATGTATAAAAAATTATGCATGGTAGCTTTGCCACAAATACGATGTCAACTACATGATCATGCATGGCAATATGAAATGATTATGCGTGTCATGAAAAACGGAACGGTGGAAAGTTGCATGGCAATATATCTCGGAATGGCTATGGAAATGCCATAATAGGTAGGTATGGTGGCTGTTTTGAGGAACATATAAGGAGGTTTATGTGTGATAGAGCGTATCGTATCACGGGGTTTGGATGCACCGGTGAAGTTTGCACCAACTCTCAAGGTGAGAAAGGGCAATGCACGGTACCAAAGACGCTAGCAATGATGGAAGGGTAAGAGTGCGTATAATCCATGGACTCACATTAGTCATAAAGAACTCATATACTTATTGCAAAAGTTTTATTAGCCCTCGAAGCAAAGTACTACTACACATGCTCCTAGGGGGGAGGTTGGTAGGAGTTAACCATCGCGCGCCCCCGACCTCCACACATAAGGAAGGCAATCAAAAGAGCACCCCATGCAACAAATTTGTTACACAACTTTTACCATACGTGCATGCTATGAGACTTGCCAACTTCAACACAAGTATTCCTGAATTTCATAATTACCCAACTAGAATGACTCTAATATTACCACCTTTATATCTCAAAACAATTGTCAAGCATCAAATTGATCATAGCATCCAATTCACTTCCTATGATAGTTTTTATTATACCCAACTTGGATGCCCATCATTCTAGGACCAATTTTATAACCATAGAAAATACCAATGCTGTTCTATAAGACTCTCAAAATAATATAAGTGAAGCATGAGAGATCAATAATTTCTACAAAATAAAACCACCGCCTTGCTCTAAAAGATATAAGTGAAGCACTAGAGCAAAATTGTCTAGCTCAAAAGATATAAGTGAAGCACATAGAGTATTCTAATAAATTCCAAATCACGTGTGTCTCTCCCAAAAGGTGTGTACAGAAAGGATGATTGTGGTAAACTAAAAAGCGAAGACTCATATCATACAAGACGCTCCAAGCAAAACACATATCATGTGGTGAATAAAAATATAGCTCCAAGTAAAGTTACCGATAGACGAAGACGAAAGAGGAGATGCCTTCCGGGGCATCCCCAAGCTTAGGATTTTGGTTGTCCTTGGATTATCTTGGGGTGCCTTGGGAATCCCAAAGCATAGGCTCTTTCCACTCCTTATTCCATAGTCCATCAAATCTTTACCCAAAACTTGAAAACTTCACAACACAAAACTCAACAGGAAATCTCATGAGCTCTGTTAGTGCAAGAAAGAAAAACCACCACTTAAGGTAATGTAATGAACTCATTCTTTATTTATATTGGTGTTAAACCTACTGTATTCCAACTTCTCTATGGTTCATACCCCCCGATACTAGCCATAGATGCATCAAAATCAGCAAACAACACACGAAAAACAGAATCTGTCAAAAACAGAACAGTCTGTAGCAATCTGTAACTTTAGAATACTTCTGGAACTCTAAAAATCCTACAAAAATAGGAAGTCCTAGGAAATTTGTCTATTGATCTACTGCATAAATAATCAACTAAAAAGCACGTTTCTGTGATTTATTAAAAGTATTCTCGTGCACGCAGAAGTTTCTATTTTTCAGCAAGATCAAATTAACTATCACCCAAGATGATCCTATAGGTTCTACTTGGCACAAACACTAATTAAAACATAAAACCACATCTAAACAGAGGCTAGATGAATTATTTATTGAATAACAGCAAGGAAAAATATTGGGTTGTCTCCCAAGAAGCACTTTTCTTTAATGGCTTTTAGCTAGGCATTGATAATTTTAATGATGCTCACCTGAAAGACAAGAATTGAAGCGCAAAGGGAGCATCATGAAACACGTGACAAACACATCTAAGTCTAACATACTTCCTATGCATAGGCATATTGTAAGCAAACAAATTTACAAGGCAATCAAAAACAAGCATATGCAAGGAAGAAGAAAGAGACGATAGCAATCTCAACATGATGAGAGGTAATTTAGTAAGATAAAAATTTCTATGACCATATTTTCCTCTCTCATAATAATTACATGTAGGATCATAGGCAAATTAAACAAAATATCTATCACATAACATATTCTCAACACGATCCACCTGCATGTGAAGTTGACACTCTTCCAAAATAGTGGGATTATCATTAACTACAGTCATGACCTCTCCAACCCACTTTTATCAAAAATACCATAAGATTGACATTCTCCAAATATGTGGGATCTAAAGTTGACATTCTTCCAAACCCGCTTTCAATATTATTGCAAATACTATTATCAATCTCATATTCATCATGGGCCTTAAATAAAATTTCAAGATCATAAGAAGAATCACACCAATCATGATCATTGCAACAAGTAGTAGACATAGCAAAACTAGCATCCCCAAGCTTAGGGTTTGGGATATTATTAGCACAATTGACATCAAGAGAATTTAAAATAAAAGCATTACAATCATTCTTTTTATTCAAGGAGCTATCGTGAATCTCTTCATAAATTTCGTCATCACAATTTTCAGATTCACGAATTTCAAGCAAAACCTCATAAAGATAATCTAGTGCACTCAAATCATTAGAAATTGGTTCACCATAATTGGATCTCTTAAAAAGATTAGCAAGCGGTTGAGGATCCATAGATCTTACATTCTCTGTTTAGCAATAAATAAACAACTATTCCAACCAAACGAGCTAACGAGCCAAGTAAGACATCAAAGCAAACAAAAAGACGAATAGAAGAAGGGTGAATAAAACGGCAAGGGTGAAGTGGGGGAGAGGAAAATGAGAGGCAAATGGAAAATAATGTAATGCGAGGGACAAGAGTTTGTGATGGGTACTTCGTATCTCTTGACTTGAGCGAAGACCTCCCCGGCAACGGCACCAGAAATCCTTCTTGCTACCTCCTGAGCACTGCATTGGTTTTTCCTTGAAGAGGAAAGGGTGATGCAGCAAAGTAGCATAAGTATTTCCCTCAGGTTTTGAGAACCAAGGTATCAATCCAGTAGGAGGCTCCACAGAAGTCCCTCGTACCTACACAAACAAACAAGAACCTCGTAACCAACGCGATAAAGGGGTTGTCAATCCCTTCACGGTAACTTGCGAAAGTGAGATCTGATAGAGATAATAAGATAAGATAAATATTTTTGGTATTTTTATGATATAGATTGGAAACTAAAGATGCAAATAAAAGATAGATGGGAAACTTATGTACGATAAAAGATAGACCCGCGGGCTATAGGTTTCACTAGTGGCTTCTCTCAAGACAACATAAGTATTACGGTGGGTGAACAAAAAACTGTCGAGCAATTGATAGAAAAGTGCATAGTTATGAGAATATCTAGGCATGATCACGTATATAGGCATCACATCCACGACAAGTAGACCGACACCTGCCTGCATCTACTACTATTACTCCACACATCGACCGACTCCTGCCTGCATCTAGAGTATTAAGTTCATAAGAACAGAGTAACGCATTAAGAAAGATGACATGATGTAGAGGGATAAACTCAAGCAATATGATATAAACCCCATCTTTTTATCCTCGATGGAAACAATACAATACGTGCCTTGCTGCCCCTGCTGTCACTGGGAAAGGACACCGCAAGATTGAACCCAAAGCTAAGCACTTCTCCCTTTGCAAGAAAGATCAATCTAGTAGGCCAAATCAAACTGATAATTCGAAGAGACTTGCAAAGATAACCAATCATACATAAAAGAATTCAGAGGAGATTCAAATATTTCTCATAGAAAAACTTGATCATAAACCCACAATTCATCGGATCTTGACAAACACACCTCAAAAAGAGTTACATCGAATGGATCTCCAAGAAGATCGAGGAGAACTTTGTATTAAGATTCAAAGAGAGAGAAGAAGCCATCTAGCTAATAACTATGGACCCAAAGGTCTGTGGTAAACTACTCACAACTCATCGGAGAGGCTATGGTGTTGATGTAGAAGCCCTCCATGGTCGATTCCTCCTCTGGCAGAGCGCCGGTGAAGGCTCCAAGATGGGATCTCGCAGATACAAAAGGTTGCAGCGGTGGAAATAGTTTTTTGTGGTGCTCCTGGACGTTTTCAGGGTATGGAGGTATATATAGGCAAATGAGGTAGGTCAGCGGAGCCACGAGGGGCCCACGAGGGTGGGGGGCGCGCCCACCCCCCTAGGGCGCGCCCTCCTGCCTCGTGGCCACCTCGGCTGCTTCTTGACGTCCACTCAAAGTCTCCTGGATTCCGTTTGTTCCAAAAAGATCGCTCCCGAAGGTTTCATTCTGTTTGGACTCCGTTTGCTATTCCTTTTCTTCGAAACACCGAAATAGGCAAAAAACAGCAATACGGGCTGGGCCTCCGATTAGTAGGTTAGTCCCAAAAATGATATAAAAGTGTAAAGTAAAGCCCATAAACATCCAAAACGGGTAATATAATAGCATGGAACTATCAAAAAAATTAGATACGTTGGAGACGTATCAGTGCGCCGCCCCGAAACCACTCCCCACCGCCGGTCCGCCGCCACGCCGGCCATCCCTGTAGCCCCCCCCTCCCCCCTCGTGCCGAGCTTTTTCTCTGGTGATCCCCACGGCACCGCCCCACCACCATCGGTGACCACCGCCCCCACTCTGAACCCTAAGATAGATAGTGGGGTACCTCTCCGGCGAGCCCCCCTCGTCGCTGCAGGTGGTTCTTCCTTAACTCCGTCGAGCCCCTCCCCCCTCCCCCATGCCTTGAAAATTGTCTGACCCAAAATTTGCTTTAGTCGACTGAAGTTTAGCTAAATCAGAGCATCATCGCGAGCAAGAGCAAGAGCGAGAGTAGTAGCACGAGCAAGAGCAAGAGCAGACCAGGCAGGGGACCAAGAGCAAGAGCAGAGCAGCAGCGTGAGCGAGAGCTAAAGCAGCAGCAACTCCTACTGATGTGGATGTCACCGCCGAGGGAGTGATGCCGTGGAGGAAGTGGCCGACGACACCGTCGTGGATGGAGCCGCGCCGTGTCGGCTCGGGACCGAGCACCAGCAGCACCGTGAGATCGAATCAAGAAGAAAATGTGGCGATTAGTGTACAACCTCTTTGGTGGCGCCGATTAGGCTGCAACTTCATCCGAGGAAACGGTGATGATGATGCTCTTCCGGTGGTGTAGGTGAAGACGGCGGTGTGGGAATGGAGGTGGCTCGAAAGACGAGGGGAACATCGGGGCAGCTCCTTGGATGTGGAGGACGGGGTGGTTGAACCGGCGGGACGACGAGATCGACGGCGGATCCTCATCGAGTACAGTAAATGAACGACGTCGAGGTGTTGTTGTGGACGATATCATCGGGGAAGAGGCTCCGGCTGGGTGGTGCACGGAGGAGGGTGTGGGGCTTCGCGGGTTTTTGTGGCCTCGGTG
This sequence comes from Triticum aestivum, assembly GCF_018294505.1. Lineage (NCBI taxonomy): Eukaryota > Viridiplantae > Streptophyta > Magnoliopsida > Poales > Poaceae > Triticum > Triticum aestivum. The sequence goes on along the minus strand of NC_057804.1, from coordinate 411,000,250 downwards.
TATGAATGGGTGGGCTGATGGGATGGGAGTGGGGAACCATGGCTTAGGGACGCGCTTGTCCGAAATGTGGGGTAAGTTACAAAAGTACCCCCACCGATTTGAGCTAGGCGGTTCTTTTAATTCAGGGGTATCATGGGCATTTCACGTGTTGGGATTTCGCAGGAGGTGGGAGTTTTCACGCGCGTTGTAATTTTGTGGTAGCAAGGTGCGGGTTGAGATGGAGGGAGTTTTCGAAGCACAACGAGACAAACATATATCTTAATTTTTTTAGGAGGCGGGAGTTTTGCAGCACGATAGACAGAGATGCTGGCTTGAAATTTCGGCATAACAAGGCGCGGCTTGAAATTTCAGGAGAACAAGCTTAACGTGTACCCGAAAAGAAGACAATTCACACCTCGTCACTAGAGAGAGCCATGTTCCGTTTTACTATATTACTAGAAATACATTTAAATACAACCAAAAAACTAAAAAAATCGGGACAACAAACATAACGTGTATAGTACCAAAACAATTTGCACTTCCCTCAACAATAAAAAAACAATGTGTGTTGTCTAGCATATGGACTAAATTTGAGTACATTTTTCCCAATTTGAATGGGATTGTGCTCGGGTTAGTTATACAACCATTTAAATATTATCTTCACAACACATGACATGAATATAGGAGAAGTAAATTTCTATATAAATACGAACTACATGTAATACGACCTCAAATTCAAATATATGTATCCATTTTATGTCGAATTCAAATCATAGTACATGTATGCTCTAGCTAGATGTTCGGAATCTAAACCATGTATGATACTACGTACAATGTGTTTAACAAGCACAACACACACACAAACACCATTTAGACTAGTAAGGTACACGTGCATTGCACACATGAGATTTGGCAACCAAATTTTGAATAAATACCACATTATAGCATGTAAGCTTTCAGTCATATATGCATGATGTAGATGTTCATTTAATTCTTATAGTTCATTTCATTCAAAATCATCTAGTTTTTATAAAAAAAGCTAATCTATTTTAAGATTCATGGAATTGTGCGTTGTAAAGCATAAAGTAAAAATAAATAATGGCAAATCATGTAGAAAAACATTTTGGCAATTCTGATATGGAAGATCCTAGAACAAAGAAAAAGTGCTTGTGTTTTGAGATTTGTGCATTACGCTTAAGTTCAACCATGGAGTCTTCTAGATTGTACATGTGGCAAAATCTGGTGGAATCTAGATGATATCCAACGGCCAGTAGTGCTCAACTTTGCCATCTCTGCACCAACGGATTGGCTTCATCCAACGACCATCTTTCAAATTTAAAGTTATCCGCACACTATATGAAAAATATATAATATAATATATAGGGGTATAGATATAGATATGTGATGCGAAAGCCACCCATCATCTCCAATTAGAATAGTGTGTCCATGCACATATGCAATGTGGCCAAATGATGTCTGCCGTCGGTATCTCAAATTCAAATCAGTCTAACCTTGTTCAATGTGTATACAGTACAACATGCTCGTTTCCAAACCACACCGCGCATATCTCAGTTATATTCATGCATGCATGGGTTTCAAACATCCTGATCTCTTATTCAAATATTTGAATTCAACTTTACATTGATTATGACCTCACCTAGTCTTTTACACCCACACAGTCGTCTTCTCTTTGTAATTGTACCACTAACTTTCTCTCGTGCATGCATGCACACACACTACCAATCGGCATTATCCATCGCACACATGCAATCTTTTTCTTCAGGTCGGTCTCCCATGCATGCACACACACACACCTCCCCCTGTCCATCATATCAGACATTCTTTATCTCTCACATGCATGCGCAACGATCGATGTTCCTCTATGTGTGTGTATATATAGCTAGGTCTTTCCCAGTTTTCCACACAAACGGATCAATCTATATATCTAGTGAAGTCTCACCCTCTTTCCCATGCCCACATTGATCAATCTATACCTCTCTATATAGGATTACATAGCTAATACACCCACATTAATTATATATCCAACGTCCCCCTCTCATCATCCATGCCTTCCGCTTCATCTCTCAGACGCGCACAGTGGCGAAGACAAGGGCAGGAAGGGCCCTGCCCCCTTCCCCCTAACATCACTATATATCGAGGCTAATATGAATGTGATCATTACACAATTGCTGGTAAAATGGTTTAAGTTGATGAATTGGCCCTCCTCGTAAAGGATTAGCAATGCTTGGCCCCTAGCTCATTTATTTTTCAGGCTCCGCCACTGCGTGCAACAGCGCACGTTCTCGCCCCCTCTCTTTAAATATCGATCTCGCATTTGTGCACTCCTTCATAGTCTCCCTCCACTTGGCCCCTCGCACCATCTTCTAGCCCCCCGCCGGATTTTGCCACATGTACAATCTAGCAGACTCCATTGTTGCTTAAGCATAATGCACAAACCTCAAAACACAAGTGCTTCTCCTTTGTTCTAGAATCTTCCGTATCATAACTGCCCAAACTTTTTTTCTAGTTGAATTGCCATTATTTTTTTACTTTATGCTTTACAACGCACAATTCCATGAATCATAAAATAGATTAAGGGCTTCTTTGATTCAAAGGATTCTCAAAGGAATTTTGGAGGATTCTAATCCTTAGGAATTTTTCCTATCTTGGTTGTTTGATTCATAGGATTGTAAACCATAGGAATTTTTCCATAGGATTCATTTGCACTAGATTTCGTAGGAAACATCCCATCCACTCAAACCTCCTTGAAAGAATCCTGCGTTTTTCTATGCACAATCAAACACTCATAAAATCATGTAGGATTCAAGACGACATTCCAAAAACTAATTGATTTTGAATGAGATGAACTATAAGAATTAAACGAACGTCTACATCAGGCATATATGACTCAAAGCTTACATGCTCTAGTGTGGTATTTATTCATAATTTGGTTGCCAAATCTGATGCGTGCAATGCACGTGTACCTTACTAGTACTTCGAGTATGTGCAAAACACGTAAATTATAATTCCAATGGCACGCTACACAGTGTCTCTCTTACAGTTCATGAAGCCACGTGGCACATGTGGAGGCGTTGTCGCGACCTCCTTGTGTGGATTGATCACAGTGATGTGCTGCTAGTTCCAGAAGAATGTACTCATCCTCTATGAGGCACACTAGCGGTACATGCACGAAGCGAAGATGTGCATGCACGCCACGCACGCACCCATTCCCTCGCACGCACACGTGGGTACACGGGGGGGCGCATTTTTGTATGAAGATCCACCCATGTGATAATTTGACGTGTGTAAAGTCCTTCACTTCATTGATGGTCAATTAATACAGCGCATGCAAATTGAGTGGACATGAGGGAGGAAGAAAGACATTACTACTCCACTGCGTGCATGCGAGTAGTTAAATCATGGGTTGCTACTTCCATTGGTCTCCTTTGTATTTTGTGCCAATTTTTGACCATATTTTTAAGTAACATAATATTTATGCATGTCATAAAAAGTGGCACAAAAAAAGGGGGCCAATAAACCAGGACGCAGGCAGCATGATCAATTTTTGCCAGGGCTACTGTTGGTGGCCTTTGTATTTAAATATGGATGGAGTGGAGTAGTACTATCTTTATCTTAGCCTCGTAGGGCTCTCCCAGCGCCTAGGCTCGCCTCCCCGCCTCACCCACCGGATCCCGCCATGGAGGATCCCGCCATGGATAATCCCTGGGATCCCAAGATCCCGTGGGCTGCCCTCTCGTTGCGGCCCGCAGCACTGCCGCCTTTGAGAAAAACCCACATGTGTTTTAGAGGGGATCCATTGCTCTGGAATCATAGATCGGTGGCGCCGGAGGACATGCCAGGGCTGCGTTTCAGGTGGTGGGCAGCAAGGGCAAATCGGATCGAGGAAGCGTCGCATCGATTGGAGAGAAGTTCCAAGGAGTTGCGCCTGGCGCAGCACAAGGCGGAGGCACAAGTCGATCTCAGGGGAGAGATGCTGAGGGATGTCAGCATCTGGCAGCGTCACGTCGATTTCGAGCTAGGCCTATGGCAGAGAACATATTCACGGAGTCGACTATGAAGGAAAGAACGCGCATGCCTGCGCAATGGCATGAGCAGCCGGTGCAACTGTTCAAGTGGGCGGTAGGAGAAGCCAAATCCCAGGACCAGTTGCGACGGCGCCGCAGGGCATGCATTGTAGGCGAGGTGAGCTACCCTCCTTCCCCGCCAGCGATGCAGTGACCTAGTCGGTTGCTGCTGCAGTGAACTTGCAACGCCATGTCGGTTTGCAACCTTGACAAACACTCCATCTATATGTATTCTATTCCTGTGAAAATACTTGGTCGTTTGGAAAAAGATGGTAATTGATTTATCACCAGTTTTAGAATGCTTGATCGTGACAATCAACCGAAGCCACAACCAGAAGTCTCCATCGCGTAATACTTTACGGTCGGTCGCACCAACAGATGGTCGGTCGGACCCGCATCTCACTGAAGGGACAAGCGTCGGCTTGGTCTGACATGTACAACCAGCCACATCACTGACTTGTGCGACCGCATTTGAGCAGTGTAGTACTACTTGAAATTTATGTTCCACTAAAATCATCGGGAGCCGTTTCAGGCCTCGAAACCAAAACCATCAATTAATCTTTACCTTGTTCCCATCACATTCCAAGGTACTAGTGCTATAATTAAGTGCAAGCCTGCTCACACCTACTAGTACGTACCAAACCTGAATGTGTTCCCACTATGCAGGTTTTAGTACTAGTGCTAGTACATAGGTCATAAAAAGTGGAACTACCTAACCGAAAATTACTCTACCTTCCTCCTTATAAGTCATTCTTCTTCGTCCGTCCTTGCCATGGCCGGTGTGTAGAACTCTAGGTCGAGAACTACTCGTAACAACGGAGCGGCGACCAAGGCTGCAAAAAAAAGAGGGCTCGCCGCCTCGTAGAGACCTCGAAAGATCTCTCAGGGGCAGGCGATGGCTCCAAGGAGCGCCCTAGCCGTGGAGGCGAACATGCCGAGCTGGCGGCACTGGAGTCGTTATCCCTCGACGGCATGCCCGATTAGCTCAATAAGCACCTCAATAAGCAGAAGGAGTTCATCCACGGCTTGGTGGAGCTGCTGAAGGAGAGCCTCGACGACATGCCCGCTGAGCTCAATGAGCAGGGGGAGTTACCTGCCGGCTTGGTGATGCTGTTGGAGAAGAGCATTGCCTCGGAGAAGAAGGCAACCGGCAAAATCCTGCAAATTCAGGAGGACAAGGCGAAGCTCTGCCATGAGCTCGACCTACTAAAGGAGGAGAACGCCGGCTGGAAGGAGCTGCATGAGAAGAGTAGTTCCTCGATGAAGATGTTGCAGACCCTTGTCATGGAACAGAAGGAGGAGTTGGCAAAGCTCCACATCGAGCACCTAGCTGGTATCAAGGTACGTAATGTAGCCATGGAACAGATGATGAAGGCTCGCGTCGAGAAATCTCGCGTCATGGACAGAATGAAGAAGATGGCGAAGGAGACACGCAAGGAAATGGAAGTCATGGAGGCGATGAAGAAGCAGTTACGACTCCGCGGCCAGCAACCCTTCATGTAGTAGAGAGCAGCGCCCCAGACTTGTGTGTGCGTCTTCCTTCTTTTTTGGGGGTGATAATCTTCCTTCTTCTTTTCCTCCTGTGTTTCTTCTTTTGCTTCAGGTGTTTCGTCGCACGTGTCACGTTCTCTACGAGGCATGAATAGAACAATGCTAACAATGAGATGACCAGCAAATTAGAGCACTTTTATCGCCATATGGCACTCGGCTGTCGTGTTTCGTGCTCCTCCGTCGTACTCCAGTGGAAAACTTGAGTATACCGCACGGTTCTTTGCTCCTCCTCAGGTCGTCAGCACATCTATACGAGCAGTGAAATCACAAGGCCCCGCCTTCTAGCAGTAATGAGCCGTCAAATCACAAAGCCCTTCGCCTCTCTTGAAACAGACCAAGCTAGACTGCCCCGCCCTCTAGCCTTTTAAAAATATATACTTTTGTATAGTAGTAGTAGTATCGATGGATTGCGCCATGGAGCAAAACTAACAAGATGAAATTAAAGTAAAAAGGTGGTACATATAGAGAGCGCTTGTTGCCAAATTATGCATATAGTACTATTAAAAAAGCTAGTATGTGCTTAGATGGGGTGCTAAATTCTATTAAAGAAAGCAACATACCTATTTAATTCTTGGGTTCTTATTATTTATGCCACTAGTTGTGTATCACTACTCAGTTTTGCTATTAGAAGTTACAACTGCTCAAAAATGTCATCGATCCGTGAGATGCAAGCTCAAAAAATGCAATTAGATATCTAAAAATGCCATCATTAAGTTAGATGTTTGCTCAAAATGCCATTAGACATTGTTATTTTCACGTCAAACCCGTTAACCATGTTATATGACAAAAATAAGCCGATTCCCACAATGATAAGTGTGGCCCGACTTGTCAAGAGTAACCAAGCGAATAATTTTACAAGAAAATAAGAACGCTGTTGGGATCAAGTAGGCCCCGCACTTTATTTTACTGTAGTGAGATAGAGGGAGAGTTGGCATGTTGGTCCATCGATATTTATGTCATTATAACAGCCGCTGCTTCGGTGCCTTAAGGCACCTACCTTTGGGCCTATTACAGGTGGGCCTAACAGGTGGCTGACCCACCTGTCATAGACCCAAAGGTAGGTGCCTTTAAGGCACCGAAGCTCAGTCCCATTATAACATGGCAAAAGAGATTTGAGTAGCAATAATGGTGTCCATCACAACACACCCCTCAAATAAAACTAAGCACCCAGAAATTCTTTGACAAAACTAAGCACCCTAAAATTCTTTGACAACTAAATTGTTGGCTATATGATGTTGGCCATATATATTGTACGTATATAATGTGAAGAAACGAGTGGTAATACTATACCATCTAAAAGATGAACTGTAAGAAATACTAGCATGTACATACTGAAGAGTTAAAGTAACGAGAAGGAACATAACATAGTTCTGCTGGGGGCTCAGCACAACACACCTCTCGAATAAAACTAAGCACACCTGAAATTAAACTAAGCAACTAATTCGGTAGACACTGCATTAGAACCACCATGAGCAACAACACTGCCACCTTACTCGGACTCCTCGTCCACGTGCTCGACTTCGTCCCTATCCCTCTTCCTCTTGGCCGATACTTCTTTGCTTGAACCGCACACTTGGCTCTTGCTCTTCATCCAACCCTTGTAGATATTGAAACAAAGGTAGGCATCCATTGCAGCGTAGTGGATGTGGTCTATATCTAGTACATTCCACTGCCATGCACGATGAAACTTGGGCGGAGGTTTCTTCGGTTTTACCATACGAAAGATGAACCATTGCTCCTGCCAGGGTCAGCATTGAAGGCTGATCACGGGAGGGCACTAGCCCATTCTTCTAGAGGTCGAAGGGGTTTCCTACAACAAGGCCTATCCGAGCCAGGACTGTTCTGTCATTCGTAAAGTCTACAGTAACGAATTTGACTAGGTCACCCTTGAGGAAGTTCTTAAATTCCTCGCACTCAATGTCGGCATGGCATATGTGGTAGATCAAGCATAAGTCATGCACGCAAACCTGGATCACGGCGGGCTTCATCTTCTCTTCCTCCTTTAGATTCTTCTCTTCACTACTAGGAAAAGGGCTATAGATGGAAATGACACTAATGGCGCACCAGACAAGTGGTGCGCCATTAGTATATACTAATGGCGCACCACCTTCTGATGCGCCATTAGTGTTGAAACTACTAATGGCGCACCCTGACCATGGTGCGCCATTAGTACCAAAAAAAAATTTCAACTAGTGCGCCTGTCCAAACATACTAATGGCGCATCCCCTGGTGGTGCGCCATTACTAGTTGTAACTAGTAATGGCGCACCATCCAGAAGGTGCGCCACTAATGTTATTTTTTTTATTATTGCTTTTATTCCTTTTTTTGCAAAAGTTCTAATGGCGCACCGCCAGGGGGTGCGCCATTAGTAACCTGGATTACTAATGGCGCATTTGTTGCTGGTGCGCCATTAGTAAGTGGGCAGCAACAAGATATTTTGGACAGCCTCTCCTCCCACACTCACTTTCTCCCCACTTCATTCTCTCCACCGCCTCCTCCTTGTCTCGGGTGCCTCCTCTTTTTCACCTCATTTCACCATAGATTCATTCAAATTAAGTGGTTAAGTTACCTTGTTTTGCTAGGTAAGTAAGGGGGGAAGCTATATTTATGTTGTTCTCCCTACAACAATGTGCACATGCACTTTTTATGGCCTAGCTAGATCTATGTATGTTCGTGGTGTTGCATATGTTTGTGGTGTTGCATATGTGTTTGTGTTTGGAGGTGTACCGGTATTTGAAATGCGATAGTTGCCAATATTTTGCCGGAATGTTGATTCATTTCCGTTTCGGCGAGAATTTTGGCATTAAGCATTCTTTTTGGTCCTATTTTTAGGGAAAGTCATGCCAAATTTTTTCTTGGTTCTAAAATATCGTTTTGCTCTACCCCGCAGGCGACCATGGTCCGCACGATGGCCGAAGGCATCGTGAATAGGTTTTTGAGGTCCGCGAAGGCCGAGATGCTTCAAAAGAACGAGACGGAGATAAGATGTCCGTGTCGAAGATGCAAGCTGAATAGCCTTATTGTGGACCCGGATTCCGGGCAGGTGCGGGACCACCTGCTCTTGCGTGGTTTCATGGATGGCTATCGGTGGCAAGGTGATGAAGATGACTACGAAGTCGTCCATGGGGGCCGGGCAAGAAATGAGGAAGGGCAGCAAGACAACCACCGCGGCTCGGGGGGGGCGAGAAGACGAAGAATCCCCAGGAGATGATCATGACGGTGATGCTGTACACAGTCATCATGTAGAAGATGCAGGACATGATGATGATGCCGGCGGAGCAGACGACGTTGGACCATCGATGGGCTGGGTGCAGGACCCTCATATTCAAGAGCTGCTTCTCAAGCAGATGGATAACGCAAGAGCTGCCGCCCGAGAGAAAGCCAAGATGGATCAACTTGAGTTAGACGCGGTTACTCCGTTGTATGAAGGATGCAGGCCCGAGGATACCCGCCTGAAAGTAACGCTCATGGCTCTGGAGATGAAGGTAAAACACAAAATGACCGACGCATGCTTCGATGAGAACATGTCATTCTGGCACGAACGTCTTCCCAAGGGGAACAAGTGCCCGACCAGTTTGGAGGAGGCGAAGAAAATCGTGTGTCCTCTGGATTTACCACACGTGAAATACCATGTGTGCATGAACAATTGCATCATTTATCGGGACGAGCACGCGGAGTCTACAATATGTCCGGTGTGCGGTGTCACTCGATACAAGAAGAGGAAGAAAGCTCCTCGAAAAGTGGTGTGGTACTTTCCGATCACTCCTCGTCTGCAGCGGTATTTCACGGATCCTAAGGTAGCAAAGCTCCTGCGTTGGCACGCGGATAGGGAGGAGAAGAAGCGAGAAGATGACGCAAATGATCCGGAGATAGATAAAAAAGACAAGATGCTGAGTCACCCTAAGGATGCGAGCCAGTGGCAAGCATTGAACTTCGAATACCCAGAATTTGGGAACGATCCAAGGAACATCGTGCTGGGCGCGAGCACCGATGGAGTCAATCCGTTTGGCAGCCAGAGAAGCACACATAGCACCTGGCCTGTGTTTGTGTGGATGTACAACCTTCCCCCTTGGTTGTGCATGAAGAGGAAGTACATTCACATGAGTATGCTAATTGAAGGGCCGAAACAACCAGGGAACGACATCAATCTGTATCTGGGGCTGCTGAAAGAGGAGCTTGACACGCTGTGGAAAACGCCAGCCAATACGTGGGATGCCGCAGAGAAAGAATATTTCCCTATGAGAGCAGCACTGCTCACGACGGTGCACGACTATCTCGGTTACGGATATCTTGCGGGGCAGGTAGTCCACGGATTTTTTGGATGCGTAAGGTGCATGGATGACACAACGTATCGCCAGCTAGATAGAGATCCCGGGTCTTCGAAAACCGTGTTCATGGGACATCGAAGGTGGCTTCGCGACGATGACCCGTGGAGGAAACGCAAGGATCTGTTCGATGGTGAAACCGAACCCCGAAAACGCCCGTGTACGAGGAGCAGCGAGGAAATAGACAAGTTGTTGAAAAATTGGAAAGACTGCCCACTGCCGGGAAAGAAGCAAAAGGCGCCAGAGCCGGGAAAGAAGCGAAAGGTGCCAGAGCCGCTGCTGAAGGTATGGAAAACGAGGTCTGTTTTCTGGGACTTGCCGTACTGGAAGATCCACCGTGTGCCTCACAGCCTTGATGTCATGCATATCACGAAGAACGTGTGCGAGAGTCTGCTTGGTACCCTGCTCAACATGCCAGAGAGGACCAAAGATGGGCCGAAAGCAAGGGCAGACTTGAAATCAATGGGCATCAGGCACGAGCTTCACGCTATATATGATGATGATGACGATGATGATGATGATGAGGCGAAGCAGGACACAGAAAGTCGTCGCAAAGGCAAAAAGGCCAAGAAGACCGGAAATGACTACCCTCCCGCGTGCTTCACTCTAAGTCAGGAGGAGATCGAGCAGTTTTTCACCTCCCTCCTAGGAGTAAAACTTCCTTACGGTTACGCGGGGAAGATAAGCAGATACCTAGACCCAGCGAAGCAGAAGTTCAACGGGATGAAGTCTCACGACTGTCACGTGCTGATGACGCAGATACTTCCAGTTGCAATCCGTGGGATCATGGACGCGCACGTCCGTGAAACGCTATTTGGCCTATGCAACTTCTTCGACGTCATCTCTCGGAAGTCGATTGGCGTGAGGCAACTCAGAAGGCTACAGGAAGAGATCGTGGTGATACTATGCGAGCTTGAGATGTACTTCCCGCCCGCATTCTTCGACGTTATGGTGCATCTGCTGGTCCATATAGTGGAGGATATCATCCAACTCGGGCCGACATTCCTGCACAGCATGATGCCGTTCGTAAGGATGAATGGTGTCATCAAAGGATACGTTCGCAACATGTCACGTCCAGAAGGAAGCATAGCCAGGGGCTTTCTGACCGAAGAGTGCATCTCCTACTGCACGAATTATCTAGGCATCGAGAACCCCGTTGGTCTGCCTGTCAACAGGCACCTCGGCAGGCTCGCTGGATGGGGTCACCGTGAGGGTCGCCGCGAAATGCATGTTGACTTCGAGGGTCGACTCACCGACTTTGAAAGAGCAAACCTAGTCGCGCTACAACACATAGACGTGGTCGATCCTTGGGTGGTAGAGCACAAAACCTTTATTAAGAAGACGTACAATGACCGAGGCCAACAGAGGACGGACGGAGATATACTCAAAGAGCACAACTCATGTTTCACGCGTTGGTTCAAGCAGAAGCTTCTGTCGTACCCTTTACATGAGGATTCTTCCGCGGAAGAACAACTCATATTCGCCTTGTCACAGGGCGCCGAGCACAACCTGATGACCTATGAGGCGTACGATATCAACGGCTACACATTCTACACCGAGGCCAAGGACATGAAGAGCGATGGTTATCAGAACTCCGGGGTAACGATGGAATCCTACACCGGTAACGACAAGGACAGATACTACGGAAGGATCGAGGAGATCTGGGAACTGAGCTACGCTGGAGAGAAGGTCCCGATGTTCCGTGTTAGATGGGCCAAGAACGTCATAAAAGAAGACCGGGATTTCACCATCATGGTTATACCCGAAGCCAAATCCAAGACCGCGGGCGCAAACGTCACCGCGAAAAATGAGCCATGGGTACTGGCTTCCCAAGTGGACCAATGCTTCTTCATTACCGACCCGCCAAAGCCCAGTCGTGTTGTCGTGAGGAGAGGCAAAAGGAAGATCATCGGAATGGATGGAGTAGCCAATGAGCAAGACTTCAACAAGTACGGCGACCCGAGGATCGAACATGACGACGATGATGAAGTAGCAGCATACACCACAAGAAGAAGCAGGACCACCCTACCTAAAGGACGTCCGTTCCACAGAAGAACTCCATATGTGAAAAAGAAGGGCAAGAAGATTGTGAACAGATAGCTAGCTAAGATCGATTGTATTTAAATCGTAGCCTTCATTTCTCGATTGTATTTCATGGGTACTTTTTGAACTATCATGAATATTTTTAAATTTCATGGACACTCGATCTCGATCCCGGCCCCCTCCATCTCGATCGATATCCCACCTCGCCAGATCCGGTCCCCCTCGCCGCCGAGCACCCCCCCCCCCCAGTCCACCGGCCGCCGTCGCCGACCCCCCGCACCCTCGATTCCCCTACTCAACCGCCGCCGCCGACCCCCCGCACCCCGCGCACCGTCTTATAAAAAAAATAAGTATCAAACAGCTTTTTAAATGCTACTGTCTTATAAAAAAATATTACTGTTATTATTTAAACAAGTTTGAACATATTTAAACACAAATAAGTATGAAACAGCTTTTTAAATGCTAAAAAAAATTTGTGGAGCCTGGGAGTCAAACCCAGGACCTCCTGGTGTGAGAACTGGCTGCTGACCAGTCGAGCTAGTAGAGGGGACTTGATGTGGATCAGTTCTGGTGGTACATAACCTGTTGGCTCGAGTTGAAATAAAAAAAAGTACTAATGGCGCACCACGGTGAGGTGCGCCATTAGTATGGACATGCTAATGGCGCACCGCGGTGAGGTGCGCCATTAGTATTGTGCCCGATCCCCCTTCCCTCTCCCCCTTCGCCCGATCCCCCCTTTCCCTCTCCCCCTCGCCAATTCCCTCTCCCTCTCGATCCACCGCCGCCGCCGCCGCTGCCCTGACCCTCCCCCTCGCCCTCGCCCTCGCCCTCTCCCTCCCTCGCCCTCTCCTCGCCTTCCCTCTCCCTCGCCCTCTCCCTCGCCCTAGATCCCCTTCCCCTCTCCTCTCCCGACGCCGCGGCCACGCCGCCTCGACGCTGCCCCGCCGCCCCGACGCCGCCTCGACGCCGCCCCGCCACCCCGACGCCGCCCCGACGCCGCCTCGACCCTGCCCCGACGCCGCCTCGGTCAGCCAGCCTCGTCTCCACCGTCACCGGCGACAGCTTAGCCCGACTACAGACGTGGTACGCTCTTCCTCCTCTTCTGTTCTTCCCCTTTTCTCTGGGCACATGGTCATTGAGTAAAATCTGAGTAGATTAGGCCATAAATTGGATTACGAGCACAATTTAGTCAAGAAAATGCTTCGGGGCCAATGTTCATTCAATTCTTCAGATAAACAGGGCATGTATCTTCAGTTTTTGCACTTATAAAATTATATGAGGTGAGAATATATTCAATGATGAATCTGATGGTATTGATTTGATTTTGTATATGTTAATGTTTTTCTCTTTAATCTTGGGCAAAGTTTGACTTCAAACAACTCTAATATGTGGAGTAAATAAAAACGGAGGGAGTACTAGGTTGTATTTAAGTGTGTTCGTAAAAATAATCATGTCATCAGCCAACAAACTGTGGGAAGGATATTTTGTGGCCAGTGGCGTCTCCCCTAAACATGTATCTTCCCATAATCTAGTCGTGTTACTGCCAAAATCTTCAGCACATCTCTAATCTTCAGCACATCTCTAGTCATGGTTCCTCTGTTGAATCTCCATTTGGTTCGTTCACCAATTGCTAACTGTATGCATGTATGACTAAGTAGTGAAGAAAGAATTTGTTTGGTCGTGCAAGGTATTTGCAGCAAATGATTAAACTGGGCGAACTTGAAGGGGGTAAAGCCATGGGATATCAATTAGTAGATCTTTGTGTTTTTTCAGCAATGTTTTGCAAGGGAGAGAGTAGTTATGTTTTACAAGTTGTTGGCCTGTTATTTTTATCTATTGTTACGGGATTTCTAGTCTAAGTAATGGCGGTAAGCATCGTGGTGATATTTTTATTATTGGTTGCTTCCGTTAACACATTTTAATTTGATTTTTGAGATTCTTCCATAGTAGAACTACATATGTACCCGGTACTGAAACTGCATGCATGCACGCTCTGTTCTTCAGTCCATGAACTTAATTTTGAGCAACTGACACTACATGCATCGCATGCATGCTGGCTAGTTTTGATGGGATGGATTCAGAGGCTCTAATGCTGCAGCGCAGAGCTACCGTCGAGGCCCTTGGCCCTGTTGTGCCGGACCAGCTCCGCCGTCGTCGTGCTCCTGTACCGCGCCTCGCCGTCGGCGTTGATTGGCGCTAGCACTCTCGTGGACGTGGCCGCGTCCTGCCTTCGGAAGAAGCAAGCGACAGAGTCGCGAGGCCCGACGCTCAGGGACACCACACGGTGCTCCACGCTCTTGAACCTATCGTTGGAGACGATTTGCAGGAAGTCGCCGATGTTCACCACCAGCGCCGTACATGTTCAAACTTGTTTATCTGAAGTCCTCCTCCAGGTGGCCATTGTGAAGGCCCAGCGCTTCCGACAGTAGCTCAAGCAGGGTGTGTCACTGTGTCCCAGCGCCGTACATGTGGGTGGGATCTCCTCGGGCAGCGGCAGCTCCGATGCCGTATCGATGATCAAGGTGTCGTGCCAGTTGGCCGCCAGTAGGTATCTTCAGTTGAATAACGTAGCATAGATGATCCTTCCATATACAGTAGCAAGGACAATTGTACAACAAGACGATACCACTAGGGCAGGTTCCTTGAATCCTCAACATGACAGAAACAACCTTCTACTTTGAAGCCTCCTCTTTTGATCAGATTCAAATCATCACCCTTTCCAGCAGCAGTAGTAGTAACTAGCACTAGAATCACATTGTTCCGCACTTCTTCTTGTTGTGTTTGCTGCTGGGTAGAAGAAGCTTTGGTGGGCTGCTGCTTGTCTTGGTTCTCATCGAAACAACCCAGCTGCGCGAAATCCTCGATCGACTTGACATGAACCTGCAAAGGAAAGACAACATTAATAAATCACAACTCTACTAGATTGTTAAGTTGGGTGGGATGTAAAAGCAAATCTTCTTCTAAGTGCAATATACTTAGTGCTGCTATATGAGTGTATAAATATTTGTTGCTATATAAATGTGAACAAAATTTGTGCTTGTATATGATATTCTGCCATGAAGAAAGAATAGATAGTGTGGGTCTGACCTTGTTTAATTTCTGCAATTCTTGTATATGATATTCTTTGGTGTGTATTGCATTCTCATCGTGGTTTTGATCACAGAACAAGAAGGGAAAGGGCGACTGAAGTACCTACTGCAGCAGACAGAAGTATTTGCCCACTTTGCAGAAGGAAGCCAGGCTAAAGAGAAGAAGCCACGTGGAAGGTGATTCTTGGTTATGTTTTTTTAAAAGCAATCCTTGGTTATGTTAGTGCCACTATATAGTACTTTACTATGAACACCCATCTTGGATGACCAATAGAAATTGCAGCCACATGTGCACCGATCTAATTTGAAACATCAATGAAAATTGAAAAAAAATTACTCTCATAGCACTACTTCTATTTGCATTTCCCAAACATATGGTTCTGTCCATCCTCATTTCCTGTCTTCCCTAATAACCATCATTAAGTTATAGGTTTGCTGTGTGCCTGTGCTATTCCCTGTCAGTAATTGATTTCAGAAACTGGCAAGCTTTGATAATGTAAGAGTTACTTACTTGCTAATTAGCCAAGCAGGCATGTATTACTTACTTGCTAAGAACTTTGATACTATTTGGATCAAAGTTAAATGAGCACATAGATGACAAAAAAAGTTCAGATTGTAAAATGTTCATTTTGCTGCTAGTGCCCATTTTGAGTAATTGCTTAGAGGGATGATCCTGTGTGAGCTGCTGGAGTGATTTGTTTTCTACATAAAGCTCTTTAGTCAGGCTGGTTTTCGTGAAATACACATGAAGCTTCACCAGCTCCTGTGGGTGTGGGATCCATGTGACATGTGACATTGCATCCATGTCCACCTGGGATAATGATTTTGCAGGTACCCCGAGAGGCCCTTGAGTTTGCCGGAATGTCGATTAACTTCCGTTCCGGCAAATTCGGGTACTCCATATGTCCTATTTTCAGTAAAGGTCATGCTGAAATTTTCCGTGAATTTTAGCATGACTTTGCTAAAAATAGGACATATGGGGTACTTGTGACTAATGCATGGGCCGGGGTATCTTAGTAGTTAATTAAGTAGGATCAAGTGCCCCGGCGTACTTGTGACTAATGCATGGCTTTTAGGGTGCCTCGGTGTCGATAAAAACCGAAATGATGAAAGGTTAGGCTTTTAGGGTGCCTTGGCGTCGAAAAACCCTCAATGATAAAAGCTTAGATTTTAGGATGCCTCGGTGTCGACAAACCCTAAATGATGAGACCATGATCTTGTTCCTTGACAATAACCAACTTTTTGACCAAACTTTGTTTCTATTTAGAGAGAAACATGGCCCACAACGATGAGGCCGGGGGTTCGGGCGGCAAGGCATTCTGGGAGCTGTCCCAGGAGATGGAGGAACAACCTCACTTGTATGAGGCCGCCGCCTTCCCCACCGATCCTGAGACCACGGATGGTGCCGCCGAGGATGACCACACTGATGCCACCACTGATGGTGCCGCCGAGGATGCCACCACTGATGATGGCGGCGCACGCACAGATGGCAGCCAACTGAAGAGGCAACGGAAGGACCGGCGCCCGATCGTGCTCCGCACCCTCAAGGAGGAAGTTACTGAAGTGGACTCCAACGGGAATCCAACGGCGCCCGAACGAATAGTCAAGGGGTACTCGCTTCAGCTCGGGTGCATTGTCCGGAGCACCGTCTCGATCAACACCGAGAACCTGAGGCATCCTGACCGAGGGAATTTGCGCCACCTCCTCTTCACGAAGCTGCACGAACGATACAAGTTCCCCGCTGAATTTGAGAACACAAGCCTCAAAGGGAATAAAGTGAACAATGCTGCCCTCACGAAGATGAGCAAGGCCCTGTCTACTTGGAAAAGCAATGTGAAGAGAATGATCGAGAAAGGTGAGAGTTATCAGAAGATCAAGGAGAAAAATCCTTCGATCACCGAAGATGACTACAACGACTTCAAGATCAATTGCTCGAGCACCGCAAGCTCCCAATCAAGTGAGTGGGGGAAACAAATGCGGGAGCTGAACATAGGGGAACACACACTCGGTCCCGGCGGTTACAGAGTGGCGGAGCCTATATGGGACAAGGAGGAGGCGGACCGTGCCGAGCAAGGCCTACCGCCCCTCTTCGATAAATACGGTGACAAGCAGACCAGGAACTTTGTTAGGGCCCGGTACAAGAAGGACCCGAAAACAAAGGAGCTTACCACGGATCCGAAGACCAGGCAGCTTGAGCTTGTTCTGGTAAGGAATACACCCCCGCGTAATTAGCTCCATATGGTTGCATTCTAATTAATGAAGCCAAATTTCTAAATGGTTCACATTCCTTCCGCAGGCGACTGAAAGCAGTAGCGCGGGGTCGACTAAGAGCAACCCTTGGGACACCACTCTAAATAGGGGGTTGAATGTAATGAAGAACAAGGATAAGCTCAGTAAGCCGACGTCAGCTGGTCGTGTGGCCGGCAAAGGCTTGTCGACAAAATGGGGGTCATACTATACCGCTGGTGTGCGGAAGGAGAAAAAGACCAGCTCGGAAAGCCAGGCGCGAGAGGTTCAAGAACTCAAGGCACAGGTGGCGCGGATTCCGGAGATTGTCCAAGAGCAAGTGGAACAACGACTCGGAGCGACGATCACCGCCCTTGTGCCTACCTTGATCTCGGGGTTGAGTGCATGGATTGCGGGCGGCCAACAGGGGCCGCCCCCGATTCCTAGCTTCACGGCCAGCAACTCGCATAATGCGATGGCGGGGCCATTGGTGCCTCCGGCGGAGGCGGCATTGGTGTCTCCGACGCCGGCACGGGAGCTTAATGCACCCGGGTGTACGCCGGCCGGCACCTCTTCAGCAAGCGGCCCCTCCGTCAACTGCACGCCCGCCGTTGGCGGTGCCTCGACATTAGCCGAGCTCGATGCCATCATCACGGTAACTAATTAAGCCTCTCTCGGCCGAGGACTTCATCTCCTTGCCTTTGACTGGGCATCCCTGACGCCCTACATGTTTTCGCAGGGCGCCGCCGACGTTCCGTGCACTCTCCTCCACTTCGTGAACAACGAGTTGGTCGATGTCGCCAAGGGCAAAATCGTTCAACCGGGCAACCCCTTGTTCCACGGTACCTAGATGCCACCCAACTTGTTTAGGGTTCAACTGGTTCGGGTGCTGCCAGGCTGCGATGACTTGTTACCTCCGATTCGACCCGTCGGGGCCGACGATGAAGACGTGATGACCCTCAGCGCCTGCCTGAGCTGGCCCCTGCTTTGGCCGAAGAGCCAGATTCGTTTGGGGGCGGGGGACACCACCCCAAAGACAACACCGCCAGTCGTGCCGGCGCCAAGTCGGCCCCATGGCAAGACCGCCGTAACGGTGCCGGACATCCCTATGCCACTGGATCCAAACATGCATATGGCACAGGATCAGAACGACGACGACGACGACGATGATACATTTGGCAACGTCGATCAATACTTTGCCGAGCATGGGTACGATGGCGACTTCATGGGGCCTCCTTCTCAAGAACCAAACCCAACAAAAGACGTGTGCGATCTAGCTCGTACCGCGGAGAAGCCAAGTTGCAACAGGCGCCGTCTGGCGTTCAGCTCTCAGGAGATGCCTCCAGCTGCCGACTTCACCGAGCCTCAGATAGGCGAGGTGCGAAATATTATCAGCCCCAACACACTCAAGAAGGCGGTCTGTGAGCAGAACTCGGTCCCATTACAGGAGAAGAAGAAGGCACGCAAAAGAAAGACTAAGAAGGGTGCGAGCCAGCCGGCACCGAGTACGATCCGTGCTTAGGACGGGCCACCTTCACCGCAGGATATCTCGAGGAGGGTGCATGTGGCGGGTAGGGCGATGCTACCGACAAATATGCTCAATGCTACAACCGGTGCTATGCGGAGTCTGCATGACAGTGTTCTTGCTTTGGAGAAGCGGTGTCTCAGGGAGAAGGATGTGGCATACCCGGTTTTCGCGGCCAAGGTGCCAGAGGGCAAGGGCTTTGTGGATAACTCCATCGGGCGTACGATCGTCCTGCGTTTTGATGACATCCACGCTATGTTGAACCTTCATCCGCTGCACTACACCTTCGTTCGGCTATTTTCGCTGAGTATGGAGATGCGGATCATTCGCGACAAGACCCCGGACATCGTGATAGTCGACCCCTTCTACATGCGTGCCAAGATCTTGGGCAGCGCTGGGGACCGGCAAGTCGCGAGTTCTTACCTCGAAGGCGTCATTCTGGCAAACCAAGATAAGGATAACTTCCTCGTGCCTTACTTTCCCGAGTAAGTCCTCCCCTCAACCGGCCCGTAACATATGAATTCTTACATTTCGATCGTTTTTCTTTTAACATTCCGTGTTTTCTGCAGTGACACACGTTGCACGCTCATCCTCCTAAGCCCCAAATATTCCATGGCCACGTATTTCGACCCGGACCGTCAGTCGAACGTAGACTACACAAATGTCAAGAAGGTTCTTGATGATGTTCTCCCCGGCTACGCCCAATCTGGAGGCACCTTCACCAGGCCTATTCGTAAGTACGGCAAGCACGTGTTCTCCCACAATACGACGTTCTGCTGCGTCAAGCAGCCGCCTGGCGGTCAGAAGGGTGCCTACTACGCCATCCATCACATGCGGGCGATCGTACGGGACCATCATCAACTTCTGCTACCGAGTAAACTCAAAGATTGGGCCGCGAGCGTGTCGGCAATCCAGGACGTGGACCTCCGACAAGAATTCTTTCGCATCCAGTCGGAGTTTGCGGAAATCATCCATCAAGATGTCCTTCGTACCTCGGGGCAGTTCTACCTCAGAAATCAACCGTCCAACAGTGACATCGACACAATGCTACAAATGCAGGATGACAACGCCCGTTCTTTCATGACTCCCACGATAGACGGCGGCTTCATCCACGCTCCGGTCCCTTGAGTCGAGTTGTCTAGTTCTGAAACATCGATTGGCTCATGTTGTAATTAAACTTTAATGAACTTGTAGTATGTCTCTTTGGTTTCGAGAGTCGTTCAACTTAGATGTAATCGATGCTATTAATGTCTTGCTTTTCTCTTCCGATCGTTCTGTTGCATAATTATATATTGCTTATGTATTGTCTGTGAATTGGTACTAACGTTTCGTTTGGCTAGTGCATAGCGATGCCGACGTATGTCGTGTACAAGGGTAAGGTTCCCGGAGTCTACGATGACTGGGAGGAGTGTCGGAGACAGGTTCACCGATTCAGCGGTAACAGTTACAAAGGGTACACCATTAGGGCCGAGGCCGAATCTAGATACGCCCGCTATCTAGCGGGAGAGGGGAGGGAGCGTTGGAGGAACCGGATGAAGACGAGTTTCATCGTGATGATGCTCATCGTGATGACCGCAGCTCTCTTCTATGTGATGGTAGTTTAGATGATCGATATCGACTTGTAATGTGAAGACAAACTCGCTACTCGCGGTCTCGAGACTTGTAATATAATGTTCTATCTTTGTTCGGTCTTTTTAATTCGGAGACTAATATGATGAATTGTATTCGGAGACTAATATGATGAATTGTATTCAAAGACTAATCTTCTATTGTATTCGATGAATCTGTTGTTGATGTGTGCTGTCTATATTTTGTCAAACTATACATTTTGTAACCTGTGCAAAAAACAGAAAATAAAAAGATAAAAAAAACCTAATATTCATACTAATGGCGCATCACAGGACAGTGCGCCATTAGTATGATAGTGCATACTAATGGCGCATCACTGGGTAGTGCGCCATTAGTATGCCGCGGTTACTAATGGCGCATCAAGAGGTGGTGCGCCATTAGTATGCCAAAGCACCTGGGTATACATGGCCCCTGGGAGGCATACTAATGGCGCACCCTGGCCTATACTAATGGCGCACCCGAGGTGCGCCATTAGTATACCAGATACTAATGGTGCACCAGGTGGTGCGCCATTAGTAAAAATTACTAATGGCGTGCTATTAATGGCGCACCACAAATGCGCCACTAATAGCCATACTAGGTGCGCCATTAGTAGGGGTTTTTCTAGTAGTGCTTTGTCCAGGGTTGTGGTGTACTCAACATCTAGCCCAGCAACCCAGTCATCATTTGAGTTTTCGAACATGCGTCTGAAGCGAGCAAGGCATCCTTTCACCATCGCGGAAGAACGGGTGTAGATGACGTCGAACTCATTGCCGGTGATGGTTCTAACCTTGTACTCACCATCGATCATGGAAATTTGGGACGCCATGGATTTGGTAGGAGGGTTAGGATTAGTGGAACTGCCGTAATGTTAAAGGACGGGACGACTAGGAGCGAACTGACATAATTTAAAGGACGTCCGGGGACGAGTAGGAGCGAACTGCCAGTGGATTTTCGATTTAAAAATGCTGAGTGGGATGTGCGAATGGCAGGGTAGTGGCTTGCCTGGTGGATAAATGGATTCAAGCACAGTACTATGGGGGCCTAATTAGATGTCATGTCTACCCAACGCCCAATTAAATGGCTTTCGATGTCATGTCAAGCATCAGGAAAATTACAGGTGATATGAAGCTTTCCATTCTCCTATGATACGGGCTTCCGAGAGCCCTTGGATCTGAGATCGAACGGTCGCATGCTAACACGGTGGCCTGGTGGATAAATGGATTCAAGCACAGTACTATGAGTGGCCAGCAGCCCGTATCATGGTCGCGCCTACCACGACCATCGCCTCACTCGTGCGGTCGCGCCCTTGGAGATTTAACACGGTGCGTTAGGCTATCTGATGTTGGCATGTCATACATAGTCATCACTTAGTCACTCATACAACAAGGTTAGCTATAAGGTTGGCTATAAGAGTTTTTTTTACTTCTCTCTGTCTCTTGCTTCGTAGTATTTATTGCATTTGCCAAGGAGTGACCTCTTCCAATGAAATGGTGCTTAGATGAGGTGCTAAGGGCATTAAATGGCTTAGCAACTCAAGTCCCCAATGCATAGGTGCTTAGTTTTTTGTTACTAAGTTTGCTTCATTTAATTAGCTATAGACTCAAAATTGTCTTTTCACCTAGGTACACGCGCTTAGCACCGTTTCTTCCTGGGGTCACCAAACTAGTCACTCTCTTCTTAATTAACTTGCCACATCAGACTTTATGCCTATGTGGTAGGCTTAGCACCTGCACAAGCAAGTACAATAGTGGGCTATAAGCCCTCTTATATGGCATTTTTGCATATGTGGAGGAAAGAGGCAAGGAAAAAGTGGAGGAGTGGGCTCTCATGCAAGAGCCAGCCTCTACATGGTGGAGCATTGGGAGAGGCACCTGTATACTAGACCATGAAGGTGGTCAGGAATCGGGAGACTCACGCCGGTCGTAGCACCGCAGTTAAAATGATAATGGTAAGTCAAATCATGGGGCCCCACCTACCCAGCAGTAACTCGCTGTCAAATCACACTGCCCTATGTTTGCAGCAGCCTACTCCCTCATCTTCTCATGTCTCTGTCGAACCGACTAGGCAGAACTTCCCCGCCTACCACACCGGAAAAGACCCGCCCTCGAATTTTAAATAGTACTCCATGGATTGCTCCATGGAGCAAAGCCTCAAGAAAACGGCGGTACACATGTACGGAGTATATAGCATGCCCGCCGCGTACGCGTCGCACCCTAGACGGTCGTTCAGTATGGCACGCCGCTCCCCAAATGGAACGCGTGTCATATTGCGTTTGCACACACATGTGGGACCGCAATTGAGAACCGACCATAGGCACACTCCCCGGCCCCGCAAGTTGGGTGAGTTAATAGAAGAGAGAGACGAGTGATAGTACTAGAGAAGTGTTGTACAGACGTTGGTGCCTGGACTTTAGCAGACACGCCTGGATTGCCTATCCGATGATAAATCTAAAAAAGATTTCTTGTCATCTCGCAATATTAGGTGTCATGTGCTTCGGATTACTGTGAGGGTTAAACAACGACAACTGAGTTCCTCCAAGGCGTTGGTCATTGGGGGAACATACACGAAGACTACTCGGCTGCCATCAGGTCAAGTCGGCTATGTTAATTAGGACATCTATCGATGGATCCCTTTTCTACGACTTTATCTTTAGTTTGAGCTTTGATCTTCGTCTAGTTTGTTCGTCGGGATTCATGTTGTCTCCTTTGGGCAGTGAGGTTATGGTTTCTTGTCATGTGGCATTTTTTCGTGTTATATGTTATAATCCGGTGCTTCAGATCAAAATGACGACAACTCTTCCTTCGGGGCACGTGCATGAAGACTTCTCGACAGTAATTGATGAGGTCAAGCCGGCTCCGGTAGACAAAAGAAAACTAGTACTCTACTATATAGGCAGGAGCATCCGCACTTGCTTTCTAGTGTTGCTCTCTTCACACAATCTCATCCTCTCCAGATCTAAACACCACAGCGGTGACCACACTCTCTCTCTCTACTCACCGCTAGTCACAGATCCAGCCGGATCCTCTCCGTCGGGAAAGGTGAGGAGGTGCATGATGTCTACCACACAACCTTCTTCTTGTAGACGTTGTTGGGCCTGCAAGTGCACAGGTTTGTAGGACAGTAGCAAATTTCCCTCAGGTGGATAACCTAAGTTTTATCAATCCGTAGGAGGCGTAGGATGAAGATGGTCTCTCTCAAACAACCCTGCAACCAAATAACAAAGAGTCTCTTGTGTCCCCAACACACCTAATGCAATGGCAAATTGTATAGGTGCACTAGTTCGTGAAAGAGATGAAGATACAAGTGCAAAATAGATAGTAGATATAGGTTTTTGTAATCTGAAATAATAAAAACAGC
Source organism: Triticum aestivum (assembly GCF_018294505.1). NCBI lineage: Eukaryota > Viridiplantae > Streptophyta > Magnoliopsida > Poales > Poaceae > Triticum > Triticum aestivum. The sequence goes on along the minus strand of NC_057804.1, from coordinate 410,976,459 downwards.
AAGGTAACAAGCGATAAAAGTGAGCGTAAACGGTATTGGAATGGTAGGAAACAAGGCCTAGGGTTCATACTTTCACTAGTGCAAGTTCTCTCAACAATAATAGCATATATAGAACATATGACAAGCCCTCAACATGCAACAAAGAGTCACTCCAAAGCCACTAATAGCGGAGAACAAACGTAGAGATTATGGTCGGGTACGAAACCACCACAAAGCTATTCTTTCGGATCAATCTATAAAAGAGTTTGTACTAGAATAACACCTTAAGACACAAATCAACCAAAACTCTAATGTCACCTAGATACTCCATTGTCACCTCAAGTATCCGTGGGCATGATTATACAATATGCATCACACAATCGCAGATTCATCCAACCAACATAAAAGTACTTCAAAGAGTGCCCCAAAGTTTCTACCGGAGAGTCAAGAACATGTGCCAACCCCTATGCATAGGTTCCCAAGTGTCACGAAACCCGCAAGTTGATCACCAAAACATACATCAAGTGGATCAATAGAATAACCCATTATCACCATGGTTATCCCATGCAAGACATACATCAAGTGTTCATAAAAGACTCAATCCGATAAGATAACTTCGAAGGGGAAACTCAATTCATCACAAGAGAGTAGAGGGGGAGAAACATCATAAGATCCAACTACAATAGCAAAGCTCGGGATACATCAAGATTGTGCCATAGAGGAACATGAGAGAGAACACGAGAGAGAGAGAGAGAGATCAAACACAAAGCTACTGGTACATACCCTCAGCCCCGAGGGTGAACTACTCCCTCCTCGTCATGGATAGCTCCGGGATGATGAAGATGGCCTCCGGTGATGGGATCCCCCTCCGGCAGGGTGCGGAACAGGGTCCCAATTGGTTTTTGGTGGCTACAAAGGCTTGCGGCGGCGGAACTCCCGATCTATCTTCTGTTCTGGAAGTTTTAGGGTACGTAGGTATATATGGGTGCACGGGGTACGTAGGTGGACCTCCGGGCTGCTCACGAGGTAGGGGGCGCGCCCAGGGGGCGTGCCCTCCACCCTCGTGGGCAGCCCGGGACTCCCCTGGCGTGCACTCCAAGCCCATCAGGTTGGTTTCCTTCCAAAATTAACTTCTCCAGTTGATTTCGTTCCGTTTTGACTCTGTCTGATATTCCTTTTCCTCGAAACACTGAAATAGGCATAAAACAGCAAATCTGGGCTGGGCCTCCGGTTAATAGGTTAGTCCCAAAAATAATATAAAAGTGGATAATAAAGCCCAATATTGCCTAAAACAGTAGATAAAGTAGCATGGAGCAATCAAAAATTATAGATACGTTGGAGACGTATCAAGCGTCCCCAAGCTTAATTCCTGCTCGTCCTCGAGTAGGTAAATGATAAAAAAGAATTTTTGATGCGGAGTGATACTTTGGCATAATTTCAATGTAAATCTTCTTAATTGTGATATGAATATTCAAATCCGAAAGATTCAAGACAAAAGTTCATATTGACACAAAAATAATAATACTTCAAGCATACTAATCAAAGCAATCATGTCTTCTCAAAATAACATGGCAAAAGAAAGTTCATCCCTACAAAATCATATAGTTAGGCTATGCTTCATTTTCGTCACACAAAGATGTTCCCAACTTCTATACCCCCGATGACAAGCCAAGCAATTGTTTCATACTTAAATAATCTCAAACTTTTTCAACCTTCACGCAATACATGAGCGTGAGCCATGGATATAGCACTATGGGTGGAATAGAATATGATGATGGGGATTGTGTGGAGAAGACAAAAAAGGAGAAAGTCTCACATTGACGAGGATAATCAATGGGCTATGGAGATGCCCATCAATTGATGTCAACATGAGGAGTAGGGATTGCCATGCAACGGATGCACTAGAGCTATGAATGCTCAACAAAAGAAAACTAGTGGGTGTGCATCCAACTTGCTTGCTCATGAAGACCTAGGGCATTTGAGGAAGCCCATCGTAGGAATATACAAGCCAAGTTCTATAATGAAAAATTCCCACTAGTATATGAAAGTGATAACACATGAGACTCTCTACATGAAGAACAAGGTGCTACTTTGAAGCACAATATATGAGACTCACTACATGAAGAACAAGGTGCTACTTTGAAGCACAAGTGTGGAAAAAGAGATAGTAACATTGCCCTTTTTTTGGGCCTTTCTTTTTTTTCTTTTTGGCCTTTTTTTGGGCAATGCTCTAATAATGATGATCATCACACTTCTATTTATTACAACACAAGGATTACAACTCGAAACTTAGAACAAGATATGACTCTATATGAATGCCTCCGGCGGTGTACCGGGATGGTGCAATGAATCAAGAGTGACATGTATGAAAAATAATGCATGGTGGCTTTGCCACAAATACGATGTCAACTACAATATCATGCAAGGGCAATATGACAAAAGTAATGTATGTCATGATGATGATGATGGAAGTTGCATGGCAATATATCTCGGAATGGCTATGGAAATGCCATAATAGGTAGGTATGGTGGCTGTTTTGAGGAAGATATAAGGAGGTTTATGTGTGATAGAGCGTATCGTATCACGGGGTTTGGATGCACCGGCAAAGTTTGCACCAACTCTCAATGTGAGAAAGGGCAATGCACGGTACCGAAGAGGCTAGCAAAGGCAGAAAGGTGAGAGTGCGTATAATCCATGGACTCAACATTAATCAAAAGAACTCATCTACTTCTTGCAAAAATTTAGAAGTCATCAAAAATTCAAGTACTACACGCATGCTCCTAGGGGGATAGATTGGTAGGAAAAGACCATCGCTCGTCCCTGACCGTCACTCATAAGGATGCACAAGCCAGGTACACTTCATGTTTCAAATTTGTTACACAACTTTAACCATATGTGCATGCTATGGGATTTGCAAACTTCAACACAAGTATTTCTCAAATTCATAATCACCCAACTAGCACGACTTTGATATTATCACCTCCATATGTCAAAACAATTATCAAGCATCAAACTTATCTTAGTATTCAATTCACTCAAAAGAAAATTTCACATATCTTGAACACCAAGTATATTAACATTAAGCAAATTACCATGCTATTAAAGACTCTCAAAATAATCTAAGTGAAGCATGAGAGATAATTAGTTTCTTTAAAACAGATCTACCACCGTGCTCTAAAAGATCTAAGTGGAGCACTAGAGCAAAAATTATCACGCTCAAAAGATATAAGTGAAGCACTATGAGCAAAACTATCAAGCACAAAAGATATAAGTGAAGCACATAGAGTATTCTAACAAATACCAATTCATATATAATGCTCTCTCCCATATAAGAATTTCAGATCTTTGTATTGTATTCAAGCAGCAAGCAAAACAAAATAAAATGACATTGCAAGGATAGCACAACTCATGTGAAGAAGCAAAAAACTTAGGCTCAACCGGTACTAACCGATAGTTGTTGAAGAAGAAAGGTGGGATGCCTACCGGGGCATCCCCAAGCTTAGATGCTTGAAACTTCTTGGAATATTATCTTGGGGTGCCTTGGGCATCCCCAAGCTTGAAATTTTCTGTCTCCTTAATTCCTCTCATATCATTGTTTCTCTTCTTTTTATCAAAAGCTTCATTCACAACAAACTCAACAAGAACTCATGAGATAGGTTAGTATAAACCAATGCAAAACCTTATCATTTTCTACTGTAACAAATCACTCAAATTATTATTCAACATTGAATACTAAATGCCTCTGTATATTTAATACTCCTATCCTCAAATAGAATCATTAAACAAGCAAACATATGCAAACAATGCAACCATAACAGCAATCTTTCAAAACAGTACAGTCTGTAAAGAATGCAAGAGTATCAATACTTCCCTGACTCCAAAAATTATGAACTAAAATTCCCACTGTAACCAATTTATCAGAGCTCAATATGCAAAAAGATTCAACGTTATACCATGCTCTGACTTTTCTAGGGAATTTTTGCAACAGCGGTAAACTTTCTGTTTTCAAACAGCAACATGCAAACTAGCAAAATAAGCATGGCAAAGGCTATCCTTGACCTTTTTTATTGAAAATAAAGAGGCAAAACACTATTATAACTAACAGAAATCAAAATCAAAGAAAATAAAATGACGCTCCAAGCAAAACACATATCATGTGGTGAATAAAAATATAGCTCCAAGTAAAGTTACCGATGAACGAAGACGAAAGAGGGGATGCCTTCCGGGGCATCCCCAAGCTTAGTTGCTTGGTTGTCCTTGAATATTACCTTGGGGTGCCTTGGGAATACCCAAGCTTAGGCTCTTGCCACTCCTTATTCCATAGTCCATCGAATCCTTACCCAAAACTTGAAAACTTCAACCACACAAAACTTAACACAAAACTCGTAAGCTCCGTTAGTATAAGAAAATAAAACCACCACTTAGGTAATGTAATGAACTCATTCTAAATTTATAATGGTGTAATATCTACTGTACTCCAACTTATCTATGGTTCATACCCTCTGATACTACTCATGATGCATCAAAATAAGAAAACAACACATAGAAAACAGAATCTGTCAAAAACAGAACAGTTTGTAGTAATCTGTATAAAGCGTATATTTCTGGAACCCCAAAAATTATGAAATAAATTGCTGGACCTGAGTAATTTGTCTATTAATCATCTGAAAAATAATCAACCTAAAATCACTCTCCAGTAAAAAATGGCAGCTAATCTCGTGAGCGCTAAAGTTTCTGTTTTTCACAGCAAGATCACATAAACTTCACCCAAGTCTTCCCAAAGGTTCTACTTGGCACTTTATTGAAACAAAAGTTATAAAACATGATTACTACAGTAGCATAATCATGTGGACACAGAAAAACAGTGAGGATAAATATTGGGTTGTCTCCCAACAAGCGCTTTTCTTTAATGCCTTTTAGCTAGGCATGATGATGACAATGATGCTCACATAAAAGATAAGAATTGAAACATAACGGGAGCATCATGAAGCATATGACTAGCACATTTAAGCCTAACCCACTTCCTATGCATAGGGATTTTGTGAGCAAACAACTTATGAGAACAATAATCAACTAGCATAGGATGGCACAACAAGCATAGCTTTAAGAATTTAAGCACATAGAGAGGAAACTTGACATTATTGCAATTCCTACAAGCATATGTTCCTCTCTCATAATAATTTTCAGTAGCATCATGAATGAATTCAACAATATAACCAGCACCTAAAGCATTCTTTTCATGCTCTACAAGCATAGAATTTTTAATACTCTCAACATAAGCAAATTTCTTCTCTATAGCATACGTATCATCATAATAATCTTCATAAATAGGAGGCATGCTTTCATCATAGTAAATTTGCTCATCAAAGCTTGGAGGACAAAAATTATCATCTCCATCAAACATAGCTTCCCCAAGCTTGTGGCTTTGCATATCATTAGCATCATGGATATTCAAGGAATTCATACTAACAACATTGCAATCATGCTCATCAGTCAAAGACTTAGTGCCAAACATTTTAAAGATTTCTTCTTCTAGCACTTGAGCACAATTATCCTTTCCATCATACTCACGAAAGATATTAAAAAGGTGAAGCGTATGAGACAAACTCAACTCCATTTTTTTGTAGTTTTCTTTTATAAAATAAACTAGTGCTAAAACAAGAAACAAAAAGATTCGATTGCAAGATCTAAAGATATACCTTCAAGCCCTAACCTCCCCGGCAACGGCGCCAGAAAAGAGCTTGATGTCTACTACACAACCTTCTTCTCGTAGACGTTGTTGGGCCTGCAAGTGCACAGGTTTGTAGGACAATAGCAAATTTCCCTCAAGTGGATGACCTAAGGTTTATCAATCCGTAGGAGGCGTAGGATGAAGATGGTCTCTCTCAAACAACCCTGCAACCAAATAACAAAGAGTCTCTTGTGTCCCCAACACACCCAATACAATGGCAAATTGTATAGGTGCACTAGTTCGGCGAAGAGATGAAGATACAAGTGCAAAATATATAGTAGATATAGGTTTTTGTAATCTGAAATAATAAAAACAGCAAGTTAACAAGCGATAAAAGTGAGCGTAAATGGTATTGCAATGGTAGGAAACAAGGCCTAGGGTTCACACTTTCACTAGTGCAAGTTCTCTCAACAATAATAACATAGATAGAACATATGACAAGCCCTCAACATGCAACAAAGAGTCACTCCAAAGCCACTAATAGCGGAGAACAAACATAGAGATTATGGTCTGGTACGAAACCACCACAAAGCTATTCTTTCGGATCGATCTATAAAAGAGTTCGTACTAGAATAACACCTTAAGACACAAAACAACCAAAACCCTAATGTCACCTAGATACTCCATTGTCACCTCAAGTATCCGTGGGCATGATTATACGATATGCATCACACAATCTCAGATTCATCCAACCAACATAAAAGTACTTCAAAGAGTGCCCCAAAGTTTCTATCGGAGAGTCAAGAACGTGTGCCAACCCCTATGCATAGGTTCCCAAGTGTCACGAAACCCGCAAGTTGATCACCAAAACATACATCAAGTGGATCAATAGAATAACCCATTGTCACCACGGTTATCCCATGCAAGACATACATCAAGTGTTCATAAAAGACTCAATCCGATAAGATAACTTCAAAGGGGAAACTCAATTCATCACAAGAGAGTAGAGGGGGAGAAACATCATAAGATCCAACTACAATAGCAAAGCTCAGGATACATCAAGATCGTGCCATAGAGGAACACGAGAGAGAACACGAGAGAGAGAGAGAGAGAGAGAGAGAGATCAAACACATAGCTACTGGTACATACCCTCAGCCCTGAGGGTGAACTACTCCCTCCTCGTCATGGATAGCGCTGGGATGATGAAGATGGCCTCCGGTGATGGGATCCCGCTCCGGCAGGGTGCCGGAACAGGGTCCCGATTGGTTTTTGGTGGCTACAGAGGCTTGCGGCAGCGGAACTCCCGGTCTATCTTCTGTTCTGGAAGTTTTAGGGTACGTAGGTATATATGGGTGCAGGGGGTACGTCGGTGGACCTCCGGGCTGCTCACGAGGTAGGGGGCGCGCCCAGGGGGCGCGCCCTCCACCCTTGTGGGCAGCCCGGGTCTCCCCTGGCATGCACTCCAAGCCCATCAGGTTGGTTTCCTTCCAAAATTAACTTCTCCAGTTGATTTCGTTCCGTTTTGACTCCGTCTGATATTCCTTTTCCTCGAAACACTAAAATAGGTATAAAACAGCAAATCTGGGCTGGGCCTCCGGTTAATAGGTTAGTCCCAAAAATAATGTAAAAGTGGATAATAAAGCCCAATATTGCCTAAAACAGTAGATAAAGTAGCATGGAGCAATCAAAAATTATAGATACGTTGGAGACGTATCAGTGCAACGTTCACACGGTCGTCCTCGGCGACGGCTCTTACCCACTGCCGGCGCATCCCGATCAGCGTGCCTTGCCGTTCTCTCCCAAGCACCGCTGGCTAGGGAGGGCCTCCGACCCCTTCTTCCTCGCTGCAATAGTGTGGGCAGATCTGGCCTCCTGTCGCCCACCTAGCGACATCCCGGCAACCCTCAGGTATAACTTCCTTTGAAACCGTCCTTGCACTACTTCCTGAGCTTCTAACGTCGCTGCATTTGTATCTTTTACTATTTCTCATGCCCCCTTGTAGATAGGATCGATCGGCTGTTCGAAAGCCACCTAAATTTTTACTGTTAAGAGGTAAAACTAGTTCATGCACTCGAATCTAGTACTACTTTGTTCAAACAAGGAAGAAAGGGGGTGGGGTGGGGGAAGATTTGTTACCTGAATCTAGGACTTGGTCGAAAGAGGAAATAATGGGGGCAAATAGTAGCAGAGGCTGGCTATCCAACTGGTCTCTTGGTCTAATAGGGAAATAAAGGGAAACATAGTACAAACTCAATATAAACCCGATGTATTGGTTGAAAAAGGAAAGAAAGTGGGGACTGGGGGACAAGTCAACAGAGTAAGTCCAGCACAAGATTTGCTAGCCTCACACAGTATAAGGTGGTTATACCGAACAAAAATGGGACCAACCCAGATATCCTATTCTGATGTTTGTTGCCCCGAGCCACTCCTATGTAATCCACTGGTAAAATGTAGCAGTCGCACTGTTACAAGTAAGGACACGTTAAACCAATGTTGTTTTCAATGTAATGCCTCCAGTAATATGAATCAATGGCACTTTTTTTCATGTCCTGCTAAATTTCCCATTAAGATAAGTTGCTTCTTTTTGTTAGAAATGCAACTGTCCTGGTCCGCCTACTCTCCCGTGCCCAAATACCAACTCTATAGGAGTTGTTAATGTAATGTTGCTGGTAAAATGAAGCAATGGCACCATTAAAGTAATGTCGTATTTAACGGTTATCATAGTTAATCCTGATGCCCACACTAATATCTAGAAATGTTGCTGCTTTAGAAATTGCTATTGTCCTTGTAGGATTGCCATTCAGATAAGGAACATGCTTCTTTTCATTTGATGTATGCTTCATCACTTGTTAGTCACCCTCCTTTCCACCTTTTTTGTGCAAATAGAGATATACATTTCACGCTTGATCTTAGTTGACCTGCACAAATGATATCCAAATTATATTTTTATAACATTCCAGGAGCTTCACAACCAACCTTGATGTTGCTCAATTTTATTGCAACTAATGAAGAACAAGCTATGTGGGTTTCATTTTCTGATGGAAATGGAACCAGGGCTGGAGCCCTTTTCTTAAAAAAATGAAGAAGAAGTTGCTAGCTCATGGGACATTGCTTCATTTTAGGTGAACTGCACCAAAAGATCCCATGAATTGAATCATCCATGTTGGCGACTGGTGTCATCCCTTCTATGATGGCGTTGACTGCAGATATGGTTCCCATCACAAGGTATGTTCCTTTTTGGTCTGATCGTTTGCCAAAGATCCTGCATGTTGAGTCTCCTCTTGTGCTACTGTTTTGGCACTGCCATGATAAAGCAGTAATGTTATTATTTTGCACCTTAATCTAGTGGCACTATTCATTTGAGGCAATGTTTTGGCACCGCTAATGCCACTGATTTTTTTTATATACCGAAAGAGGGGGTTTCCTCCGATTTCATTAAAGAAATCCGACCATAGAGAACCATTATTCGACAACATCTCAGTGTAAACGGGCAGTTATGCAACTACTACTAGAATGGACTGAGTACTAGCAGGAGACAAGTTCGCCACATAAGCTAGGCAGGTAGGGGAACGCAGCACCAACTCGACCAAGTTTGGATTACAACCCAAATGCTACCACAGAAACATCAGGGGGGAAGATAGGGACTGAAAGAGCCAGCTTCAGCATCCCAGTCTAAGCACCCCCGGCCTCCATCCTTGTGACGCACGGTACACCTTGTTTGCCACCTGCTTGACCCTACTGCCACTGATAAAATTAAGTAATAATACAGTTAAAATAGAGCGAGTGTCCTATCTATCATTTCATTTCCAACGTAGATGAAGAAAGTGCTTCTCTTTGTTAGTATATGTTTCATCAACTAGTCCCATTGTTAATGTTTAAGCGTTTCGGCAAACTGGGGTGCTTAATTTTAGTTGATCTGCACAAAAATAGAGATTGGAATGTCTCAAGGCCCCTCCTTGTACTACTGATGTACACTGATGTTCATCACTGGCAGAAGGTGTATCGGGGAGACTTGGGTCGATTTCCAGTATGAGGCGCACCGTATGAGGCGTCGCAGGGCCCATCTCGCCCTCGCAACATGGCATACTATGATACTATCGCAATATTTTATTCTATTTATTAGTGTATGTTTCATTAACTAGTGCCACTATAATGTAATCACGCTTTTTCATTATCTGTGCAAACAGGGTTATTCAGCTACATCTTGGTGGAACTACACAAATGTACGGATGGAACCGGCATATATGCAGAGTGCAAGGTGTGCCAAGTAAAAATTACCGACACCAACCATGCTCCATGCATGCATTGGCATCCACCACCACCAGTGGGATGTGTGGTGCTCTCTGTGGAAGGATCTTTCTCGACATCAAATCCTCTAACCAAATACTAGTAGCTTATATTGGCAGTTTTCTAGGGAGTACTCTTTTCTGAAAGAAGCACCAATCTATTTTTCTTTATTTGTACACAGTGTCACAACTTTGATCCAAAGGTCCAGAGCTATTTTAGGGTGATTGGCGTAGTACTCGGAGACTAATTTTAAGCATGATTTTCATTAGCTGTCACACTGATTGTAAGCATGAGCAGATGGAAGATTAGCTTAGTGCGAAGCTTACCTTAAACCCTACTGCCGCCGTTGAAACGAGGCAAGCATCGAGGGAACAGTGGAGAACGGTGGGGAAGTGACGTCGCGCCATCCGGCCTCCCCTTGCGGTGGGAGAACGAATACTCCTGTGGCTCCGGCTGGCTCTGCACCCTCACGAACGGCACGCCGTACTCGACCAATTCGTTATACTCTGGGTGCTCAACCTTCGACCTGTACGCCCACCACCTCCGCCTGACTTTCGCCTCGAGCGAACTTGTCTGCTCCATTGCCCAGAGGAGATACTCGATGAACTCGAAGGACTGCGGTGTCACTGCCGCCGAGGAGTACATCGCTGCCGTCTCGGTCTTCTGCATACATTGCCACATGGCCCTCACCGTCCTCGAAATCTCCCACTCATTGTCAAACCAAGTAAGGATCTCCTTCAACCTGGTTAACTTTGCCTGGTCGCCAACGGTGATCTCCTGATTCACTGTTGCATCCTCTCCATAGATGTCCTTCTGAGTGGTCTGGTGCTAGCTTTGGAAGATGGGAGGAGAGATGGTGGTCTTGCAATAGAGAAGAGGGAGAGGCGAGATGGTGGTTTTGGAATGGAGATGATGGAGATAAGAGGGGGTGGCTTTGCAATGGAGAAGAGGGGGAGGCGAGACGGTGGTTTTGGAATGGAGATGATGGAGAGGAGAGGAGGTGGTTTTGCAATGGAGAAGAGGGAGAGGTGAGACGGTGGTTTTGGAATGGAGATGATGGAGAGGAGAGGAGGTGGTTTTGCAATGGAGAAGATGGAGAGGAGTGTGCGGCAGCGATTTAGGATTGGACGAGAGGGCCGGCGCCTTGTGACTGGATCAAAATCAAAATCAATTTACCCTTCAATTAAGAAAGCGACCCCACATTAACTACTCTCGTTTTTATTCTGGGTCATAATTGACCATGATTTTCACAAATAAAATATATGTTGTACGTTGCAAAAATAATATAATTTGAAAGTACATTCAGATACGAACCAAACGATACAATTTTTGGTGACATGCATACACATTTTGCTTGTCAAATAGAGTACGTGGTCAAACTTTGACCCAAAATACACAAAACAAAAAAAATACTTCCAAGACCAGCACCGCTCCTCTCCTCTTAAACCACCGCCGCTCCTCTCCTGTTCCAATCTAAATCCAGCATCGCTCCTCTCCTCTTCCATTTCAAAACCAGCGTCGCTCCTCTCCCGTTCTAATCTAAAACCAGCGTTGCTCCTCACCCTTTCTAATCTAAAACTAGTGCTGCTGCTCTCCTCTTCCATTCAAAAACCACTGCCAGCGAGTGAAGGTGCTATGGAGAAGTAGATTGATGGAGGAGTACAACCGATACATGAGGATCGTAGACGGCGACCCTGTGAAGCTAGCTAGGATGTTGGAGATACGGTCTTGGTTTGACAACAAGGACCAACTAGGAGCGACGACGACATCCATGGCCAAATATCTGCAACAGAGCGAAAAGGCGGCGATACTCCCGAAGGGATTCGCGCGGGAGTACATAGAGCTGCTCCTCTGGGCCATGGAGCAAACACATTCATCGAATCCGATCGTGAGGGAGCAGTGGTGGGACTATTGATCCCAGATGGAGCATCCACCAGAGATTGAAGGATCGAGCATCTACAAGGTGCCATTTGTGAGGGTGTCGTGCCAGAGCGAGCCGGTGGATTCTTCGTCGACCGAACCCAACTGCAAGAGGAGAAAAGCAGTTGGCCCGACGATGCTTCCCCGCCATTCTCTCCCTCGCCGTTCACATCGTCTCACAGGCCGGATGTCTGCCACCGAGGAATAGGAGGGGACTGCCCCCCCCCCATCCCAATAGTCGGGCAGGTTATGAATTGTCAGGAGGAGCTTAGGGTTGTCAGTATTTGCAGGTTGTGAATTGTCAGGAGGAGCTTAGGGTTGTCAGTATTTGCAGGTTGTGAATTGTGTTTTGTGTTGTGTATTTTGAGAGTACTTTCAGATATGTATGTATTTTGAATTTCAGATTTGCAGAATTGAGCATATGAAGTATTTTATGAATTCTAGAGATCTATTTTTAGCACTTAAAAAAATGTAGTTTCATAGGAGTATAAAAGTGCATACAATGTGATTCTCAGAGAAGAAACTGCAAGTTTCAGTTTCAGATAAGAAACTGCAAGTTCAGTTTCAGATAAGAAACTGCAACTTTCAAAGGCAGAGCATTTATATTAACATGGCCTTTTCAAACAGGGATAACATCATGTTGGAAGTTTTATTCATGGTCAAAAATGGAACTACCAGCCAGTTAACATCATGCTGAAAACATTCATGCATAGCACATCTTCATACGATGCACAGTCAAAAAGATATGCTATTTTCAAAATGCCCACACAATGTCGAGTGTGCAAAAATAGAGAAAACGAGGGACGAAGTTTGGCAAGTGTTGGATGTGGTGTGCGTAGATGACAATGGGGACCCACATGTCAATAATGGCAGAGGCAAAAAAATTAGAGATATTTTCCTTGCATCAGGTGGAATCGAGCCCGAGTGGAACAGCTGTCGGGTAGTGTCACTTGGCCACTGGGCTAGTTCAGTACTTCCGTTACAAAGAAGGCACTGCCTCAGGTGGTCCGATCTCCTCCTGTGCCTTTGTGCACTCGCCGCGGCGCCACTGTCTGCCGTTGTGAACATGCTGAACAAATGAGAGGAATCTAGAGAGGACTGTACATGAAGAGGCGGACAGTCGGGACCCACCAGGTCTATGGCCGTACGCAAGCAAGTGCCTCGTTGAAAAAATACTCCGTCCTAATGCTATACTGACGTTGGGGCCCACGGGTTTGTCAACATAGGTACATTTTTTAGGTGCTTCAACATAGTTACTAAAGGAGATAAATTCACAATGAAGCCAAGGAGCTGGTAGGTATCATTTATTATCACTGGAGCAGCAAGTATAACTGGGTTGTGGGCTGCCCCGTCTAGGCTTTCTTTTTTAACATGCGCAGCCCACGACATGTCGGTTTGTATTTTCTTGAGGGATGTCATGTATCGACTGGCCTATGGACCTCCCATCCCAGGTTTTATTTTTCCTGAAACATCGGCAACCCAACTTATATATTTTTTTGAAGAAAACGCAAAGGTCTATTCTATTTTTCTATATAAGAATAGGAACGCCTGGTCCAACTTATGTTTCCCTTCTAACTATATTGTATATATTTAAATTATTTTATATGTTATTATATATTATTGTTATTGTCATCATCTCTACCTAATAATAAAGCAAATAAGGTTTATGTCGTCCGTCAAAAAAAATACCCTTAAAGTTGCTATAAATTACCCGCTATGCCACTCATAAGTCAAGAAAACGATTCGGTTTTTTTTCAAAGTCATCGTCGCACACAGTCTTTTATAAAGATAATATCCCACATATGTCATGAATGCTATAGCAGCTTAGTGGTTGAATCCTACCTCCTCCACCGCACAGACCCGGGTTCGATCCCTAGGGTTGTCCTATTTTCCTCCATCTTTTTCTCACTCATGTCCTCCCTCCCACATACACGTTCATGGCCGGCCCGTGGGGCATGACGCCCCTATTTATTTATTTTTTCTCATTCCTGTTTTTGTTTTTCCTTCTTTAAATTAATTCAAGATTTTCAAATTACAAAAGGTTGCAAGTTTTGAGAAAAATATTCGAGAAATCATAGAATGTTTATGAATTCAAAAAATGTGCCAGAAATCATAAATTTTTTGCAGTTTTAATTATTTTGGTGATTTACAAAACTGTTCGCAAATTATAAAAAAATCACAATTTTTCAAAATTTGTTCCCCAATTATAAAAAAAGTTCATTGATACAAAAAAGGTTTGCTAACTCAAAAACTATTCATGAATTCAAAAACTATGCATGCATTTCAAAAAATGTTCGTCCGAACAAAACAAATGTTCATGAATTCGAAAACTACTCATGCATTTCAAAAAATGTTCGTCTGAACAAAACAAATGTTCATGCATTTAAAAAATGCCCAAAATTTTAAAACAAATGTTTGTCGATTAGAAAAAATGTTCGTCGATTCAAAAGTCTTTCATGTCTAGGATTTGGGTAGTTTTTGGAAAGTCCTTTTATGTCTAGGCGCTAGGAGTAGTTTGTGGTCCATGAAATTTGTTTTTAAATTAAAGTTTTAAACATTCTCTTTCGCGGCATAATGACAAGTGTGCCATGCAGTGGCAGGCTCGTTGCCTTGGGATTTACCACGTCGAATGCATTGCGATCACATGGACATCGCGTACATCATCAACGGGGATGGAAAGAAAGATAAGTGGAAACATGGTGAGCTACCGTGTGAAAATAGAGGACGTTCATAATTTAGGGTATTGAGTCATACTTATTTGGCTCGCATGTAACTTTTTTGTCTCCCATTGCAACGCACGGGCATGTTTGCTAGTATATTTAACAAATACTTACATATGTAAGAAAACAATATCCCACATCTTATTAACTTATAAAAAAAATTCTCAACAATAAAATCCTAGATTTTTTTGGCAACGTAAATCCTGGTGATTGTGTACAAAAGCTTGGTAAGTTTTAAGGACCAATGTAATAATAAATCACTTATTATTTAAATATATTTATAACAAAATGCTCAGCCCTTGTTTATTTTTTGATAACATTGTTGCGCCCAACCCAACATTATAATTAGAATCAGCCCAGCAAAATCGTGTATTTCGAGAAAGTGCAAATGGCCTGTAATTTTTTAGGGAAAAAATAAATGGCGCATGGATGATACATTATTTGTTCACCCAGCCCAGCAAATGGACTATAGTTCTAAAAAAGAGAGATCAAATTGACTGTAAATTCTGAAAAAATGGGTTGAATATGTGCCACATTTTTGGAGGTTGAAATGTGGGCCAATAGGTCGAAGCCAACGCAAGTCGTTGTTAAACTTAGTCAACAAATGATTCTAACATCGTTAGACGTTGGATTTACATCCACCAACCGGCATCCATCTTCAATCTCCCGTCTTCTTCCTCCAGCGCCGCCGGGACCACCTGCTCCCGCCTCCCACTGCTAGCAGCTCTGCTTAGCACGCTTCTCTATGAAGCGCTACCCCTCCGCCGGCCAAGCCATCCCTCCACCCCTCCACACCTCATGTTCTTCTCCGCCGACTGCCAAACCACACTGCACCAGAACCAGTTAACCCTCATACACCTCTCTGTCTGTGACTCCACTCCCTCATCTTCCCATCTCCGGCTTGTTGCTGTTCGGGGCCTCATCGTCGTCCACCACCTTGCAACTTGCATGCGCTCGGCGCGGAGTGGTCAACATGGTCAACGAACAACATCCTTCAGAAGTGAACTGTACGTGGAGAGGCTGACAGCTGGGTCCATGGCCGCATGCAAGGAACTGCCTCCTTATTACGCGCCAAATAATGATTCCTCCATCTAATAGCTGGGACCCATCGGAAGGGCTGATGTCTACTAGACAACCTTCTTCTTGTAGACATTGTTGGGCTTGCAAGTGCACAGGTTTGTAGAACAGTAGCAAATTTCCCTCAAGTGGATGACCTAAGGTTTATCAATCCGTAGGAGGCGTAGGATGAAGATGGTCTCTCTCAAACAACCCTGCAACCAAATAACAAAGAGTCTCTTGTGTCCCCATCACACCCAATACAATGGTAAATTGTATAGGTGCACTAGTTTAGCGAAGAGATGGTAATACAAGTGCAATATGGACGGTAGATATAGGTTTTTGTAATCTGAAAATATCAAAACAGCAAGGTAAGTAATGATAAAAATGAGCGTAAACGGTATCGCAATGATAGGAAACAAGGCCTAGGGTTCATACTTTCACTAGCGCAAGTTCTCTCAACAATAATAACATAGATAGATCATATAACAATCCATCAACATGCAACAAAGAGTCACTCCAAAGCCACTAATAGCGGAGAACAAACGTAGAGATTATGGTAGGGTACGAAACCACCTCAAAGTTATTATTTTGGATCGATCTATTAAAGAGTTCGTACTAGAATAACACCTTAAGACACAAATCAACCAAAACTCTAATGTCACCTAGATACTCCATTGTCACCTCAAGTATCCATGGGCATGATTATACGATATGCATCACACAATCTCAGATTCATCCAACCAACACAAAGTACTTCAAAGCCCCAAAGTTTCTACCGGAGAGTCAAGAACGTGTGCCAACCCCTATGCATAGGTTCATGGGCGGAATCCGCAAGTTGGTCACCAAAACGTACATCAAGTGGCACGTGATATCCCATTATCACCACAGATAAACACGGCAAGACATACATCAAGTGTTCTCAAATAAAGACTCAATCCAATAAGATAACTTCAAGAGGGAAACTCAATTCATCACAAGAGAGTAGAGGGGGAGAAACATCATAAGATCCAACTATAATAGCAAAGCTCGTGATACATCAAGATCGTGCCATAGAGAGAACACGAGACATAGAGAGAGATCAAACACATAGCTACTGGTACATACCCTCATCCCCGAGGGTGAACTACTCCCTCCTCGTCATGGAGAGCGCCGGGATGATGAAGATGGCCACCGGTGATGGATTCCCCTTCGGCAGGGCGGCGGAACGGGCTCCCGAGAGGTTTTTGGTGGCTACAGAGGCTTGCGGCAGCGGAACTCCCGATCTATCTTGATATTCGATGGTTTTAGGGTACGTAGGGTTATATAGGCGAAAGAAGTTGGTCGGGGGGGTGCTCGAGGGGTCCATGAGACAGGGGGGCGCGCCCTATAGGGGGGCGCGCCCCCCTATCTCCTGGGCTCCTCGAGGATCTTCTGACTTGATCTCCAAGCCTCCAGGATGATAATCTTCCAAAAAAACACGTTGCTGAAGGTTTCATTCCGTTTGGACTCCGTTTGATATTCCTTTTCTTCGAAATACTGAAACAGGCAATAAAACAGCAATATAGGTTGGGCCTCCGGTTAATAGGTTAGTCCCAAAAGTAATATAAAAGTGTATAACAAGGCCCATAATCATTCAAAACAGATAATAAAATAGCATGAATGCTTCATAAATTATAGATACGTTGGAGACGTATCAGCATCCCCAAGCTTAATCCTACTCGTCCTCGAGTAGGTAAATGATAAAAGAAAGAATTTATGAAGTGTGAATGCTAGAAGGTGCACAAGTTTGATCAATGATAATTTCAATCACCTTTTCTAGCATGATAATATGTCATAACAATAGTTCATCTCATAAAACTTCTCACGATAAAGTAACAAGCAATTCACATGTCAAAGCATAGACCATAAATTTGTTGAAAACTAGAAAACTTCATTCTCAGTCATTCAAACAATTGCAATTCATCTTATTTTCAGGAATATCAAACTCCACATACTCAACTATCATATAGTCTTCTACAATTGCTAACACTCACGCAATACTGATGGTTATGAAGTTTCAATCAAACACTGAGAAAGATAGGGGCTTATAGTGTTGCCTCCCAACGTATTCACCTTTGGGTGATGTCAACAATAATAGTTCATGCTAACTTACATCCAATTGGATATATATACATCAGGATCACCCCAACTCAAAGTGTTTGCCAAAGGATAAAATGAAAAAGGGAAAGGTGAAGATCACCTTGACTCTTGCATAAAGTAAAAGACATAAAGTAAAAGATAGGCCCTTCGCAGAGGGAAGCAGAGGTTGTCATGCGCTTTTAGGGTTGGATGCACAAAATCTTAATGTGAATGAACATCACTTTATATTGCCACTTGTATATGGACCTTTATTATGCAGTCCGTCGCTTTTATTGCTTCCATAACAGGAGATCGTATAAAGCTATTTTCTTCACACCAAAAGATCATACATATTTAGAGAGCAATTTTTATTGCTTGCACCGATGACAACATACTTGAAGGATCTTACTCAATCCATAGGTAGGTATGGTGGACTCTCATGGCAAAACTGGGTTTAAGGATATTTGGAAGCACGAGTAGTATTCCTACTTGGTGCAAGGAATTTTGGCTAGCATCAGGGGGAAAGGCAAGCTCAACATGTTTGAATGATCCATGACAATATACTTTAACTGAGATGTTGGAAAACATAACCCATTATGTTGTCTTCCTTGTCCAACATCAACTCTTTAGCATGTCATACTTAATGAGTGCTCCCAATTGTAAAAGATGTCTACAATAGTATATTTATATGTGAAATCTCTCTTCCTTCAATATTCTTTCATGAATTGTTCAAATGACCAATACAATGCTTGCTAACCTTCAATAAATTTACAACCTCTACTTCTTAGATGTGAAGTCATTACTCCCCATGGGATAAGAAAATGAGGCATATATCATTTCAGATTTATTATAATCAACTCATTCAACCATTTACTCATAGGATAAAAGTGAAGCACACGAGTAAATGACAAACTACTCCAAAAAGATATAAGTAAAGATCAATGAGTAGCTAAATAATTATGCAACTATGCGAAGACTCTCTCTCATTAAAGAAATTCAGATCTTGGTATTGTATTCAAACAGCAAGCAAAACAAAGTAAAATGACATTGCAAGGATAGCACAACTCAAGTGAAGAAGCAAAAATTTAGGCTCAACCGATACTAACCGATAGTTGTTGAAGAAGAAAGGTGGGATGCCTACCGGGGCATCCCCAAGCTTAGATGCTTGAGACTTCTTGAAATATTACCTTGGGGTGCCTTGGTCATCCCCAAGATTGAACTTTTGTGTCTCCTTAATTCCTCTCAAATCATGGTTTCTCTTTTTATCAAAAGCTTCATCCACACCAAACTCAACAAGAACTCGTGAGATAGGTTAGTATAAACGAATGCAAAACCTTATCAATTTCTACTGTAACAAATCACTAAAATTATTATTCAACATTGCATACTAAATGCCTCTGCATATTTAATACTCCTATCTTCAAATAGAATCATTAAACAAGCAAACATATGCAAACAATGCAGACATAACAGCAATCTGCCAAAACAGTACAGTCTGTAAAGAATGCAAGATTCATCATACTTCCCTAACTCCAAAAATTAAGAAATAAAATTCCCACTGTAGTAAATTTATCAGAGCTCATCATGCAAAAGGTTTCATCAATATATCATTCTCTGACTTTTCTAGGGAATTTTTGCAACAGCGGTAAACTTTCTGTTTTCAAACAGCAACATGAATACTAGCAAAATAAGCATGGCAAAGGCTATCCTTGACTTTTTTTATTGAAAATAAAGATGCAAAACATTATTCTAAATAACAGCAAGCAAATACTAACAAAATAAAATGACGCTCCAAGCAAAACACATATCATGTGGCGAATAAAAATATAGCTCCAAGTAAGGTTACCGATGAACGAAGACGAAAGAGGGGATGCCATCCCGGGGAATCCCCAAGCTTAGGCTCTTGGCCATCCTTGAATATTACCTTGGGGTGCCTAGGGCATCCCCAAGCTTAGGCTCTTGCCACTCCTTATTCCATAGTCCATCGAATCTTTACCCAAAACTTGAAAACTCCACAACAGAAAACTCAACAGAAAACTCGTAAGCTCCGTTAGTATAAGAAAATAAAACCACCACTTAGGTACTGTAATGAACTCATTCTAAATTCATATTGGTGTAATATATACTGTATTCCAACTTCTCTATGGTTCATACCACTTAATACTAGCCATAGATTCATCAAAATAAGCAAACAACACATAGAAAACAGAATCTGTCAAAAACAGAACAGTCTGTAGTAATCTGTATCAAACATATACTTATGGAACTCCAACATTCCTACCAAATTAGTAAGTCCTAAGAAATTTGTGTACAAATCCAGGGCAAAAAGAATCAGATCATAAGCACGTTTCTGTGAATTAACAAAACTAATTTAGTGGGTGCAAAAGTTTCTGATTCCCAGCAGGATCAACACAACTATCACTGTAAGCTATCCTAAAGGTCTTACTTGGTACTTTATTGAAACAAAAGATGTAAAACATGATTACTACAGTAGCATAATCATGTGAACACACAAAAACATTAAGGATAAATATTGTGTTGTCTCCCAACAAGCTCTTTTCTTTAATGCCTTTCTAGTTAGGCATGATGATGACAATGATGCTCACATAAAAGATAAGAATTGAAACATAACGGGAGCATCATGAAGCATATGACTAGCACATTTAAGCCTAACCCACTTCCTATGCATAGGTATTTTGTGAGCAAACAACTTATGAGAACAATAATCAACTAGCATAGGAAGACAAAACAAGCATAAGTTCAAAACTTGAAGCACATAGAGAGGAAACTTGATATTATTACAATTCCTACAAGCATAAGTTCCTCCCTCATAATAATTTTCAGTAGCATCATGAATGAATTCAACAGTATAACCAGCACCTAAATCATTCTTTTCATGATCTACAAGCATAGAAAATTTACTACTCTCCACATAAGCAAATTTCTTCTCATGAATAGTAGTGGGAGCAAACTCAACAAAATAATTATCATGTGAGGCATAATCCAATTGAAAACTAAAATCATGATGAAAAGTTTCATGGTCATCATTATTATTAATAGCATACAAGTCATCACAATAATCATCATAGATAGCAACTTTGTTCTCATAATCAATTGGAACCTCTTCCGAAACAGTGGATTCATCACTAAATAAAGTTGACACTCTTCCAAATCCACTTTCATATTCATCACAATAAGATTCGACATCCTCCAAAATAGTGGGATCATTACTTCCTAAAGTTGACACTCTTCCAAACCCACTTTCATCAATATAATCATCATAAAGAGGAGGCATGCTTTCATCATAACAAATATTCTCATCAAAACTTTGGGGACAAAAAATATCATCTCCATCAAACATAGCTTCCCCAAGCTTGTGGCTTTGCATATCATTAGCATCATGGATATTCAAGGAATTCATACTAACAACATTGCAATCATGCTCATCATTCAAAGATTTAGTACCAAGCATTTTAATGCATTCTTCTTCTAGCACTTGAGCACAATTTTCCTTTCCATCATACTCACGAAAGATATTAAAAAGACAAAGCGTATGAGACAAACTTAACTCCATTTTTTTGTAGTTTTCTTTTATAAACTAAACTAGTGATAAAACAAGAAACAAAAATATTCAATTGCAAGATCTAAAGATATACCTTCAAGCACTCACCTCCCCGGCAACGGTGCCAGAAAAGAGCTTGATGTCTACTACACAACCTTCTTCTTGTAGACGTTGTTGGGCCTGCAAGTGCACAGGTTTGTAGGACAGTAGCAAATTTCCCTCAAGTGGATGACCTAAGGTTTATCAATCCGTAGGAGGCGTAGGATGAAGATGGTCTATCTCAAACAACCCTGCAACCAAATAACAAAGAGTCTCTTGTGTCCCCAACACACTCAATACAATGGTAAATTGTATAGGTGCACTAGTTTGGCGAAGAGATGGTGATACAAGTGCAATATGTATGGTAGATATAGGTTTTTGTAATCTGAAAATATCAAAACAGCAAGTTAACTAATGATAAAAATGAGCGTAAACGGTATTGCAATGATAGGAAACAAGGCCTAGGGTTCATACTTTCACTAGCGCAAGTTCTCTCAACAATAATAACATAGGTAGATCAATAACAATCCCTCAACATGCAACAAAGAGTCACTCCAGAGCCACTAATAGCGGAGAATAAACATAGAGATTATGGTAGGGTATGAAACCACCTCAAAGTTATTCTTTCGGAATAATCTATTAAAGAGTTCGTACTAGAATAACACCTTAAGACACAAATCAACCAAAACCCTAATGTCACCTAGATACTCCATTGTCACCTCAAGTATCCATGGGCATGATTATACGATATGCATCACACAATCTCAGATTCATCCAACCAACACAAAGTACTTCAAAGAGTGCCCCAAAGTTTCTACCGGAGAGTCAAGAACGTGTGCCAACCCCTATGCATAGGTCCATGGGCGGAACCCGCAAGTTGGTCACCAAAACATACATCAAGTGGCACGTGATATCCCATTGTCACCATAGATAAACACGACAAGACATACATCAAGTGTTCTCAAATAAAGACTCAATCCGATAAGATAACTTCAAGAGGGAAACTCAATTCATCACAAGAGAGTAGAGGGGGAGAAACATCATAAGATCCAACTATAATAACAAAGCTCGCGATACATCAAGATCGTGCCATAGAGAGAACACGAGAGAGAGAGAGAGAGAGAGAGATCAAACACATAGCTACTAGTACATACCCTCAGCCCCGAGGGTGAACTACTCCCTCCTTGTCATGGAGATCGCCGGGATGATGAAGATGGCCACCGGTGATGGATCCCCCCTCCGGCAGGGCGCCGGAATAGGCTCCCGAGAGGTTTTTGGTGGCTACAGAGGCTTGCAGCGGCGGAACTCCCGATCTATCTTGATATTCGATGGTTTTAGGGTACGTAGGGTTATATAGGCGAAAGAAGTTGGTCGGGGGGGTGCTTGAGGGGTCCACGAGACAGGGGGCGTGCCCTGTAGGGGGGGCGCCCCCCTATCTCCTGGGCTCCTCGAGGATCTTCTGACTTGATCTCCAAGCCTCCAGGATGATAATCTTCCAAAATATACACGTTGCCTAAGGTTTCATTCCGTTTGGACCCCGTTTGATATTCCTTTTCTTTGAAATATTGAAACAGGCAATAAAATAGCAATATAGGCTGGGCCACCGGTTAATAGGTTAGTCCCAAAAGTAATATAAAAGTGTATAATAAAGCCCATAATCATTCAAAACAGATAATAAAATAGCATGAATGCTTCATAAATTATAGATACGTTGGAGACGTATCAAGGGCCTCTGTATTTCGCAAAAAAAGTGTTCCCCCGCTGACAGGTCGGACCCACCATCTATATCTTCACACGCAACGAATTGCCTCCTTATTACGCACAAAAAGATTAATACTCCCCTGCCAGCTGGGACCCACCAGAGTGGGAGGCTGACTTGTGGGCCTAGTAAGTTGACGGGGACGGAGGGCTTTGTTAACTTAGTCAATATGAATGATTCTAGCTCTAGTGACCGTATGATGTCTATCCTCCCAAACCAGCCACCCAAACCAGCATCGGTCCTGCCACGTGCTCCTGCCTCCCGTGGCCGGTTGTGATGCCGCGGAGGCCTCACTTCCCCCTACTACTCCCACCGCTGGCCAGGCCAATCCACTCACTCACACCCCCTGTTCTTCTACGGCGACGGCGGCCTCACACCGCTGCTGAACCAGTGAACCCTCGTACTCCTCTCTGCGTGGGCTTCCACTACCGCGTCTTCCCCGGCTCCATGTCGTCCCCTTCCTAGGCCTCACCGTCATCCACTGCCCTGGTGCTCTCGGCGCGGCGTGGTCAACATGGTCAAGGAACGACTTCCATCGGAAGAGTACTGTACATGGAGAGGCTGACAGCTGGGTCCACGGCAGCAGCAAGGAAGTGACTCCTTATTACACGCAAAATAATGATTCCTCCACCAGATAGCAGGGACCCATCGGACGGGCCACTGTATTTCCTAAAAAAACGTTTCCCCCCTGACTGCTGGGACCTACCAGCTACATCTTCGCACGAAAGGAAGTGCGTCCGTATTACCGGCAAAAAAAAGATTCGCCCCCTGACTGTTGGGACCCACCAGCTACATCTTCGCACGCAAGGAAGTGCCTGACAGTCGGGACCCACCCGGTTGAAGCGTACGTAGAGTTTTCATTCTGGTCACGAACTTGTACATACATACTGGTCGATCGGTCTGTTTGCAGGCTGCAGCGATGAACCGTGGTCGTGTAAGGAAGGGCACATGTCGTAGTAGAGGCTCGGACGTAGCATGTACACGTACGTATAGCCATGGTGCAAGAAAGTAAATACTGCCATGTACGTACATACGGGCGGGGTCTCGAACACCTACTCGCGCATACGTACGGCCAGGGCTCGTGTACATGGCTGGGTCGGAATGGAGAAACTGCGTCGTCGTGTTCATGGGGAGGCAATGGAATGCGTCGTGTTCATCGGGAGGCAACGGAATACGTCATGTTCATCGGAAGCCAACCGGCTTGGATGGGACAGCCAATCAAAACGAGGTCTGGCGTACCGCAGAACGGAGGAAATGGCCTTGTGTTCGACCGGCCACGGTCTAAACGGGATCCTGTTCATCGGGAAGGGCCTAGCGTACAGCAAAACAGAGGACACGGAGTTCTCTTGGACCTCCTACGGTCGAAACGGGGTCCTGTTGATCGGGAGGGGTGTGGCATACCGCAAAACGGAGGAAACGGACTTGTGTTGGAGTGCTACGGCCGAAACGGGGGTCTTGTTCATCGGGAGAGGTGTGGTGTACCGCAAAACGGGACTCACGGGATAATGTTCATCTCCGCCGTCGACTGCCTCCACGGCTACTGTTCATCCATCATCGACCTCCTCCATCCTCCACATGCGACTGTTCATCCATGGGATCCTATTCATCCAGCCTCCACCGCTCCTCCACCGGCTACTGTTCAACCAGCCCTCTCCACGGGGTCCTGTTCAACAACCTCTCCACATGCTACAGTTCATCCAGCCCTCCACCGGCTACTGTTCAACCAGCCCTCCACCGGCTACTGTTCAACCTTCCCTCCACGGGGTCCTGTTCATCCAGCCCTCCACGGGGTCCTGTTCATCCACCCCCCAACCGGCCCGATCGATAAGGGTCCTGTTCATCCAGCGGCAACACCACGGGGTCCTGTTCATCCAACTCCCCCATCAGGAACTATTCATCCAACCCCCCCCCCCCCCAACAACGCTCATTGTTCATCAAGAGGCAGCATCGATCAGCTTTAGTTAGCAGCAGTAGCGAAGGAATCACTCGACCGGGTTCACTTAATAGCGATCGATCGATCACTCGGGTTCAGTAAAGCGTAGCCCGCAGTGCAATCGCTCGGGTTCAGTAGGCGAACGCCTCGCTCGGGTTCAGTTAGAGCCCAACGCCTCGCATCCACGCGTGTACGTGCACGAGAGAAACGCACAAACCTCCATGCATCGCTCGCCCTCGACCACCCACCGTAACCGGGAACTCCCCGATATTTTCCTTGCCCTCGCTTCTACCACGGTTTTTCCGTCATGGGCGGCCCAAAGAATGTCATGCAGCTGCGTCTCCGGCCTGCCCAGGACGAAAAGCCCATTTTCTTTCATGATTTTTTTGTCATAGAAGTAGGATCCCACCACATCTATGATAATACCGGGTTTTGTCATAATTATCGTCATAGAAGTGTCATAAGCATGACAGAAAAAATTTCATTTGGCCCAAAATGTCATGGATGTGTCTTTTTTTATAGTGCCTATCCCCAACGGTTTCTGGGTCGTGTGGGAAGGACCCCCCTATCTCCGTCACTCACTATGCGATGGTTCCAAATGTCGTCGCGGAAAGGGATTAAAAACCGCTTGTATAGCACCAACGCGTACTAGTGATAAGCCGGTCGTCCAAATAGGGCGTGATAATGCCTCTTGATCCTGACCACCTCAAAGGTCAATTTTCTGGCCCTATAGTCAATATCATTGCCAAAAGCCACCTCCAAAGTTATCTTACCCACCGGATATGCTGACTTACCGGGCACCACCCCATGAAAAACGGTAGAAGACGGCTTAAGATCTTTGTCAGTCAGACTCATACGGCGAAAAGTATCATAATAAAGGATATTGATACTGCTGCCCCCATCCATGGGCACCTTCGTGAACATGTATCCTCCAACCTGAGGAGCAACAACCAAAGCCAGCTGACCCGGGTTGTCCACCCGAGGCGGGTGATCCTCATGTCTCCACATAATGGGCTGCTCTGACCATCGTAGGTATCGGGGGACCGCCGGCTCAACCGCGTTCACCGCCCGCTTATGAACCTTCTGGTCTCGTTTCCACAAACTCGTGGTAAACACATGATATTGACCACTATTCAGCTGCTTCGGATTACTCTTATAACCGGACTGCTACTGTTGATTACTTTGATTAGGTTGCTGATTGAAACCTCCTTGATTACCTTGGCCCTGAAATCCAGAGTTTGAGTCGCCACCTCCAAAGCCGGGCCCGTGAGAGCCGGATCCTGACCCGCCGTGCGGGCACTAGTTATCCTGATAAAAGCCGGAATTTCTATACTCCCTCATGATGAAGCAATCTTTCCAGAGATGAGTGGCCGGCTTATCTTGAGTACCGTGCTTTGGGCAAGGATGATTCATTATCGCCTCAAGGTTGAATTTTGGCCCGCCAAATCGGGGCATTGATGATTTCCCCTTACGACACTGATTAATACCTTGCGTGTTGGTATTGACCACAAAGTCTGAACCACCGTCAGCTTGCTTGCGCTTACCGTTATTTCCTTGACCCACCGTGTTGTGCTGCTTCCCCTTTGCACTGCCGATCTTCTTCCCCTTGCCAGCCTTCTCCTCATCAGACTCAGGGTCCTTAGTATTACCAGAGTCGGCGTACTTGACGAGAGCCGCCCTGAACTCTCCCATATCATTGCAGTGGCGCTTAAGCCTTTTGCTTGAAGGGAAGGAACCGACAATTCTTCTCTAAAATCAGGACGACTGAGCCGGCGTTGATACTTCTGATGAGTGGATAATGGCCGAGATCCAATGTACCCAATGGGTTGTCGACTCGCCCTCACCCTGGACACAAGTGTATAAATCAAGAGTCAAGGTAGGCTGCTTGCACGTGTCCTTGAAATTCTGAATAAAACACATTTTCAATTCAGCCCGTGATCTGATCTAATTAGGGGGCAATCCCTTTAGCCAGGTGCGAGTCGGCCCATCCAACATCATGGTGAAATACTTAGTGCATGCAGCGTCACTGACGTCCAACATCTCCATGGCCATCTCATAGCTCTCAATCCAAGCCTCCCAGGGTTGATCCGCTGTGTAATTGGGCACCTTGCGGGGACCCTTAAAATCCTTTGGCAGGCGCTCATTACGCAAAGCCGACACTAGACACGGCACACCCACGGTCCTAGAAGTAATCCCAGCTTCCACAGACACTGACGGGTTATGTTGAAGTTGCTGATGAGTTGCTAGCTGAGCTGCCAACTCAATCTCCAGACGTGCCCTCGCCTGATCCACCAAAGCCTGGGCCTGGTTACTAGCAGGTGGCGGGTCACGCCCACGCGGCTGGTTACGATGCCGCTCACTGCTAGACACAGCCGATGACTCAATATGTCGGCTATAACTCCGACTGGGGCGTGGAGTCGAATGAATCCGCTCACGGCTATACGAATAAGCCGCCTGCCGAGCTAGCATCGTGTTAAGAAGCTCGACAACCCTCCGGGCCTCAACCGCCATGGGAGACTCACCTTGCACTGGAAGAGCCGCCAGCCACGACGCCGCGGCAACCAAGTTCTCGAGAGGGTTAGAATAATGACCCGGCGATGTCAGCACCTACTAAGGCGGGGTTAAATTCAAACGAGGTGGATCTGCAACGCGTGGTTGAACCGTCGCTCTGGTCACAGGCGCCTCGACAGCCCGATTTATCTCAGGTGGATTACTTGGTCCCGCCCCAGGCGTGTTGAAAAGATTCCTCACATCATACTCCGAAGGTAAACGACTCTGGTGCCTCCTTTGCAGAATGGTGTTAGAAGCATTCTGATCCAAGCTTAACCGGAAATTTTTGGCTTGAATCCATTGTGACTCCGCGTCCAGGGCGGCTTGTTCCATCGCCATCCTAGCGTTCTCAGCATTAAGCTCCTCCTTAGCCTGAGCTATCTCATCTCGCAGTTTTGCGATGTCCACCTTGTGTTGTGCTTGATTCTCCGGGGTTACCTCTGTAGCTAATAAGGTTGCCAAAGCATCCAAGAGCTTGGATAAGACTTGAGCCGGAGGGCACCCAAAGCCGCTCGCCCCGGCCGTCGCCGCAGCTGTTGAGATAGAGGTGATAGCCGCATCGGTTGATGAATTGAGTATCGGTTGTGTGCCGGCCATGAAGACTGCGACCCTGTTTGGTGGCTCATAGGGGTCCGGAATACTGTTGCCATCGGAATAGCCCCCAAGCCTGTCGGCTTGCAGTTGATACATGGAATTAGTCTCACCGGTTGAGGACTAATCATCAGAGTAGATGGTCGTCTCTCCATTGTACACAGATCCTTCCTCAAGGCCCGCTCCATGAATATAACCAACGAAAGCATGCTTCACGGTGGTTTGAACCTTGGCGGTTCATGCGCGCCGAGCCGTCTCGATGGTGTCGGTGCAGGTGTTCGGCTCAGGTTTCGATTCACCGTCCTTGCCGATGAAGACGTGGATTCCGCCGAAGGGGACCTGATACCCGTACTCGATCGAGCCAGCCTCGGGGCCCCAGCCAGCATCATCGATGTAGAGCTTGCCGCGGTGGCTCTTAGTCATCCGGCCGATGGCATATCCCTTGATCCATGCGAAGTTACCCTTCAAGAACTCAAAACCACCGTGCACTGGCCCTACGGTGGGCGCCAACTGCCATGGACTTAACACGGCAGATGCCCTAGCAGAAGGACTTAGGTGTGGAGCCATCGTAACTAGGGTAGCTTAAATGGGTTGAATGGGACAAAGGACACAGAGAGTTTACCCAGGTCCGTCCCCTCTCAATGAGGTAAAAGCCTACTCCTGCTTTAGGTTGTATTGCTTGGGTTTCAATTACCAGGGAGCGAATGCACTTGACCTAGTACTCGATCGATTGTTTCTTTCATTAACCCGCCGCCGGGTCACCCCTTTATATACAGGTTGATGCCCGGCAGTTTACACAGTCCCGGCCGACTCACACAAACATGACCGACTCGGTTTCTAACTAAGCTTGCCTTACAGAACAAGTTAAACATATGGCGGCTCACCCCTTTGGGCCTCAAGTCGCATCTGGGTCTTAGGCCTTCAATAGGCTCGCTCCATGAACCGCCATCTTCATGTCTTCTTGGACCTCATCGGGCCTCTTCTTCTTTAAGACACCAATGGCATGACCCGTCCCCTCCTGGGCGGGTGATACCCAGTAGTTACATCCCTAACACTATGCATCAATACACACACACACACACACACATAAACACTATTCTGATCACGGGATCAGAATAATATTCTGGTCACACACCCTGAACTGCCTGAGTAACGCGCCCGAACTTCCCTCTGTATGAACCCGACCTTCGGGCTATCTTCGCAACCGTGCCTCTCCGCGTGAATTATTCTGGTTAGTCGTGTTCTATGTGATGTAAGTGTAATCTTCAAATGATTTTTAGCAACTAAATACCCGTTTTAAATAGGAATCTTTCTCATAAGTGGATTTTGCACTCGGGTCATGATGAACTCGCGTTTTTTGCAATTTTACCGCCTGAGTTGTTTGACCTGAACTTCCCCCTGTGGTAGGTTGAACTTCCGCAACTTTGCCCAAATGGGACTTGCTATATACCGTTGGAAAGCTATGGACACGAGTATCATGGCCCAAGTTATTTTTTTGGCAAAATGTAAGCGGTTTAAGAGCAGTTTTGAAAATCTTTTTTTCTTTACAAAAAAACGTGATTTGTAATTTCAATCGTATTTCTAAACCGTTTATAGGAATGAGGCAAATAATATGGCGTTGGAAAGCTGCTGCAAAATCGCTCCTTCCACATGTTGAAAGTTTTCTCTAATTCCTTATGGTTAAAGCGTAACTTGGTAAATCGTAAAATTTTGAAAACCGAACAACCGAGTTGGTATTTTTTATGCCATTTCTAAATGGCTAATCCTATTGAGGCAAATCATATGGCGTTGGAAAGCTTATGAAAATGCGCCACTTTTTCATGTCGAAAGGTTTTTCTAATTTTGAACGGTTTAAAAGTAATTTAGAAAACGGTACAAATTCCACCAAGTTTGTATTTTGAAGCTAATTTTTTAACCGTATGCCCGAATGTAGCAAATTATACGGCGTTGGAAAGCTTGAGTAAATGCGAAACTTTTTTGTATGTATTGTTTCTCCTAATTTCTTACGGTTTTAAGTCAATTTCGAAAATGTCTGAAAACGTATTTTTGCCATAATTTCTACAAACTTTATTGAAATGGAGCAAATAATATAGCGTTTAAAATCTACGGAAAATGCGAAACTTTTTCATGTTGACGGTTTTCTCTGATTCCTAGCTGTTTTTAAGTAATTTCAAAAATGGCGAGATCATTCGTTCTGCCTTTATCGCGAAACAGATTCTTCGAAAATGCACCGCATGAAGACCTTGAACTTCTCGGCATGTCTACTTGAACTTCACTCTGTTTTTCACGTGCTTTTTTTGCTCATAGATCTCCATCCACTGCTTGAAGCTCTCCATCCACTCATCGAAATTGAGCAAGTGATATACCGATGGAAAGCTGCTGTAGACACGCAACTTTCCCGTGTTGATCATTTTTTCATACTCCGACGGTTTTAAAAGTTTTTCATGTGAAATTCATTCAGTGTAGTAGTTGAACTTCCTGCTGTTTTCATGTTGGACTTCTGTGACATATTTTCGTTTGCAATTTTTCTCATCCATTCGTTAGTGTTACACAAATGATTTTCCTTTGTACAAACCCTTCTCACAATAATTTTTTTAACTTTCTCCGACCGAGGACTTGAACTTACATAAATGATATTCCTGTCGTTTTGAAGTAAATGAGAAAATGACAAGATCATGATTTCTGCCTTCATCGCGAATGGAGATGCACTGCGTGAAGTAGTTGAACTTCTTGGGCATGTCTGTTTGAACTTCACTCTATTTTTGACGTGCTATTTTTTGCACTGCGTAAAGTAGTTGAACTTCTGGGGCATGTCTGTTTGAACTTCACTCTATTTCACTTTATTTGTATTTTTCTTATATGAAATACACACCATGTAGTACGTGAACTTCCGGTTGTTATCACTTTTGAACTTCTCTCTAGTTTGAGAGAATTGTTTTAAAACACAAAAAACAACATATTTTTTATGTATTTTTGGACATCTAAATACACAGTGAACCTCTCTCACAAGAATTTTTTGAACTTTTCCTCGCCGAGCAATTGAACTTCTAGCAACCATTTTTTTCGTTTATGAGTTGTTTTTAAAAATTGCAAAAAATGGTGTTGTGTTTTTCTATTTTTTGAACAGGTAAATCCTAGGTTTTAATAAACTCCGAACTTCTCAGTTATTTCAATTTAAACTTCACCTTTTTATATTTTGAGTAAAGAATAGTATTCGATTTTTATATGAAAAAATCGAACATGGAAATACAAGGTGAACCTCTCCCGCAATAAGTTTTCTTCTTCCCGGGACAAAGCACTTGGACTTCTTTCAACTAACCTTTTAAGCTTTTATTTTTCTATACTTTTATTCTCACTCGAAATGCATTCCTTGCAGTATTGAACTTCTCGTTGTTTTCACCTTGAACTTCTGTCACGTATTTTTGTTCAACCTCTCTCACAAGAATTTTTAAACTTTCTCGGGCCGAGCACTTGAACTTTTAGCAACAAAACTTTAGGCTTTGCATTTTAATTCTTTTTTAATACCAAATGCACACCGTGTAGTACGTGAACTTCTAGCAGTTATCAACCTCAACTTCTGAGACCATGCGTTCTGCCTTCGTTGGAAAAACAAAGTCTCCGAAAATGCACTTCGTGAAGAGGTCGAACTTCTGGAGCAGTTCTTTTTTAACTTCACTCTATTTTTCCCGTGTTGTTTTTTACCCGTAACTCCCAACCACTTACCCAGAATCGAGCAAATGATGTACCGATGGAAAGCTGTTGAAAACACGCAACTTTGAAAACAGAGGAAATATGGTTTTTATATAAGCATCACACAAATTTTTTTAAAGATTGAACTTCATACTATTATTTTTTCTAAAAACAGAATTAATTTGAGTTTTATGTATACGTTCGATAATTCTGAACTTCTTGATTTTATTTCTTTAATAACAAGGAGAATTTAAATTTTTTATAAATATCGAACTTCTCTATTTTTGTAATTTGGACTTCTTGGATTATTATTTTTGTAACGAAAAATCATAGGTTTGTAATAAATATTGAAGTTGCATGTTATTTAAATTTGAGCTTCTCGTGTTTCTTATTTAGAAATGGTGAAAATCCGTTCTTATGAATTTTTGAATTGCTCTATTTTTAAAATTTGAACATCTTGTTTTTTATTTAGAGATGTTTAAGTATCTGCTTCATAGTTTTATGTTTTTATGAACTAATCGGTTATTTTTGTTTGAATTTCTTATGATCTGCCAATCAGGAGATTTGGATTTTCCAATTTTATTGATTTCTCAACACACCATTTCCGAACGTACAAAATTATTATTTTCTGTGAATATGGCCCTTGTTCTATACACTAACTTCAACGGTGAAGGTTTTGGACCTCTCCATCTTTTTAGTGTTAAAAGATCGAATGGTGTCTTTTTTTTATAAATGGGAAGACCCATTTTTTATAAATTTTTGAAATGCACTACTTTTTTACTTTGACCTACTTTCTTTTTCATAATGAACATTTGAACTTCGCTGTTTTTTAAATTTTGAACCTTTGTGCCTTTTTATAAACAGGGAAATCATAGGTTTGTAATAAACATTAAACCGCCTCGTTTTCTAAATTTTAACTTCTAAGTATTGTTTAGAAATGGATAAACATACAAAACAAAATTATGATTTTTTCCATTTTTCTTTCTTATACATTTTCTTTTTCACTTGAAAACTTTGATCTCATGCATTCTATTTGATCTCCTGTTTATGCTACTATTTTGAACTTCGCTGTCAATTTTTAAAATTTTGATGTTACTTACTGACAGAGGTTTTATTTGAAGTTTTTACTGTGTTTTGACCTCTCTTGCTTTTCATACATGAACTTCAACTTTTTTGTTATATTTTTTGTATTGTTCTGATTTTTTCAAACTTCCCTAATTCTCGTCTCCAAACTATCATTTTTTTATTAAATGTCCTTTGAACTATGTTTCGCTCGACAACAGTGCTTGAACTCAGGATTCTTTTGTTCCGAATGTCTTTTTTTGTGATTAGTGCGTTTGGTGGTAACTCGTGTAAAATACTCGTCCATCAAAAAAACTTTTAACTAGTGCACCGTTCATAGAATGCAAGTAGCACTAGCAATACCACCGTGTGCTCTTTTACAAATAAATGGTATTTTTTTATACACAGAGCCGTGCATGTTTCCACACCACACCTTTTGATCTTTATCTCTCCATCTTATATCCTAGAATTAACAACCACCACATGTTTATTCCTTGCTCTCTCTCCTTCATGTAATTTGTCTCTGCTCATGCATACGAAGGTAGCAACTTGATGCAGCAACCCGAGCTAGAGAAGTTCAGGTTCACATTGGGTTCAGCCGCCGGGCGGACCATGGTCACACTAGCTCAGAGAGGCTAAGCTCGGGAGGTGCTTGGCCACGCTTGGCAACAGTGGCATGGTCCTCGGCGTTGTGCACCCTGTACTCGTTGTGCCGCCGGACGCAGCATCCCAACATCTCTGCAGCAGGCAGAGGAGGCCCTTGTTCCATGAGGCACTGTCTGCATCCCCATCGGAGGAGCACGAATCTCGACCTTCAACTTCTGTGCAGTCCGACCTTCTTTTACTTCATAGCCCGACCTGCTACATCTTCATGAAGGATGGAGCACTGGCATGCTCTGCTTGGTGGGAGACCTCGACGCTTCGGATGTAGCCGGCCTCGAACACATCTGCTGTGATAGGATTGCCTCGGTGCAGATGGACTGACGACAATCGCGATGAGAAACATAACAACGAGGAGAGATGGCCTCCCACATGTACTGCTAGCGAGCGAGCCGACGGACTGGGCGCGAAGAATGGATGAGGAGATAACTTGTGGACGGTGTAGGTCGCATCAGCGGTGCAAATGGCACACCGGCCGCACCTGCTAGGGAAGCTGCAACCATGGCACATGTGAGGAAGGGCGAGCAGTGCAGGGGCTTCCCATGGCGCTTCG
Organism: Triticum aestivum; assembly: GCF_018294505.1. NCBI lineage: Eukaryota > Viridiplantae > Streptophyta > Magnoliopsida > Poales > Poaceae > Triticum > Triticum aestivum. Next base: position 410,942,327 of record NC_057804.1, on the reverse strand, counting down.
GAGGGTTATGGTTGCAACGCAGTGCGATGCGCGTGGTGGGGGTGGGTTCCCGGCGGTCGGTGGCGCGTGGGGTGGCTGCGGAATCCCGAGGCCGGCGGCGCCCGAGGTGGTGGCGGGGTCCCGGAGGCCGGCGTGGCACGGGGTGGCAGTGGAATCCCTCCTAAAGTGGACCGCACTTCACGTCAGGCGTAGGTGAACCGCAACACCATCAAGAAGCAAATCGCGGCACTACCGAAAGTGAACCTCATCAGTTTTTGTTGTCTTTTTCATACTTATTTTTTAACGCACGTAGACCAAGCAAGTAGACCACATGGACTGACCGAGTGAACTGTATCTAATAAGAAGTGAGCTTCTTTTGAGATGTTTTGGTTTCTGTTTAACTTCTTCTGTAAACTCATCTCGACTACATGATCAATGTTTGTGAGCTGCATGAATGGGGCAAGTAAACTGCATTAAAAATTACATTGCATGGAAAGAATGTTATCTCCCACCAACATTCTTTGAATAAATTAACAAACAAGTTAACCGCACAAAACAAAAACAAAGTAATCATTGTGGTCCATTGTTTGTTATCCTTGTGGCTCATTCTACTGTTTATTGCAGGAGAAAACTAGGAACAAAAAAGATAGAACAAAGTGCACCGAACCGCCTGGCACACGTTTTCGAGCTGCACCGCAGCGGATGTCCAGCTCCTCCATGAAGGAGAGCACCCTAGGGCAGTGCACTTCTCTCCCGCCGCCAGGGAACCACAACAAGTTGAGCAGAGAGCTACTTCTGGAGGCTCGTTGACGCCAGCATACACACATTTGAATTTCACACCGCACTGCATCGGCAAAATCTGAACATTTTTTCTGAACTAAAGGTCAACGCTCCACTAGCTGAAGGAATTACACGAGCTACCTCGCCACCACAATCGTGTTGCATGTGCGCGCATGCCGGACTGCATTACCATGCTGCCCCAGCGAGGATCCATGACAGAGGGATGGTTGAGATCCCATGGCCAAAGCCCGTGCTCACTGGGAGGCGCTCCTTGGGCTTGGCTGCAGAGAAGATCGAGAGAGGAAGGTAGGTGGCCTCCTGGTGCCTGCACATCGTGGTGGTGGGTGACATGGAGAAGGGGGCATGGGGTGGGAGGGGAGGAGGAGGAGGGGTGGCCATGGCTTAGCCTTACCGGTGATGGATCTGTCCGGGAGACGCAAGGTGGAGCTCCTCCCGCTCCATCTAGCCTCGGAGAGTCAAAAGGGGAAGCAGGGCGCAGAGCCTGCAACGCCTCTAGGACAGCGCCGCGGCAAGGATTCTGGGGTTGGGGGCGCCGGTTGCGGGACTCACTGGATCTGCGTGGGACGAGGGCGGGAAGGCCACCGTGTGGGGAGATTACGGCTGCCCTCGGCGGCGCTGGGGCTGGGGGCGGCCGCTCGAAATTCCTCGGCTGCAGGGAAACATGGCCGGCTGGATCTGATAGGGCGACGACTGTATCCATGCGCCAGAGTGCTATACGGAGGTGGTAGTAGGTAGCAGCGGTGGCCGGCAGGAGGAGCTGCTACGGTGGCGCGGGGCGGGAGGTAGTGCAATGGCGCGCGTGGGAGGCGGTGCGGCGATGCAAGGAGGAGGGGGTCCGGCGGCACGGGGGAGGGAGGTGGTGCGGCGGCGGGATGGGAGGTGGTGCGGCGGCATGGTGGGAGGTGGAGGTGGTGCGGCGGCGGGGTGGGTCGAGGACCAGAGAAGAGGGGAGTGGGGAGGTGGCGATAGGATTAGGTGGGGGTAGGGGTTTTGTTCAGTGCAGTTCTGTCATCGTTAGTTTGTAGCTACGTGTGCGGTTCGTAGGTGTTAGCAGAATAAGCGTAGGTGTTAGTAGAATAAGGTTTTAAGGGGTGTTATTGGCCTCATGAAGGAGAAAGTATCGCTCTAGCTTGGGGGAGGCTTAAATCAATGTTATATTCATGCCCCAATCATGAGCTCTCAAGAGAAATTATTATACATAATTTTTATGCTCGGCTTTCTCGTAATGATCAATCCATGCTCGATACTTCTTGTACTGGTTCTTTTATGAAGAAGACTATTGAATTCAGGTGGGATCTTTTGGAAAGAACTAAACGCAACTTTGAAGATTGGGAACTCGATGAAGGTAAAGAGTCAGGTATAAAGCTTGAGTTTGGTCGTGTTAAATCCTTTATGAACACTGATGCCTTTCACAAGTTTAGCACTAAATATGGGCTTGACTCTGAGATAGTAGCCTCTTTTTGTGAATCATTTGCTACTCATGTTGATCTCCCTGAGGAGAAGTGGTTTAAATATCATCCCCTTATTAAAAAAAGATTGAGGAGCCAATTACAGTTAAAGATGAAACTATCATTTATAATGTTGATCCAGTTGTGCATACTGCTTATATCGAAAAACCACCTTTTCCCTGTTAGGATAAAGGAACATGTTAAAGTCTCAACCGTAGTTATAAAGTAATATTAAAACACCTAGACCCCCTGAACAAATTAAATTAGAACCTAGTATTGCTATGGGTAAAGATCTCTTGGTCTATAATATAGATGGGCATGTTATTTATTTCTATGACAAAGCTGTTAGAATTGCCAAGCCCGATACTAAAGACAAGAATAAACCTGTTGTTGGCATGATTGTTGTCTCAATTAAAATTGGAGATCATTGCTTTCATGGTTTATGTGATCTGGGTGCTAGTGTGAGTGCTATTCCTTTTACCTTATATCAAGAAATTATGAATGACATAACACCTGCTGAAATAGTGGATATTGATGTTACTATTAAACTTGCAAATAGGGACACCATCACACCACTTGGGATTGTTAGAGATGTTGAAGCCTTGTGTGGGAAAATAAAATACCCCACTGATTTTCTAGTTCTTGGTTCTCCACAAGATGATTTTTGTCTCATAATATTTGGTAGACCTTTCTTGAACACTGCCAATGCTAAGATAGATTGCCATAAAGAAACTGTCAGTGTCAATTTTAGTGATGTCTCTCATAAGTTTAATTTCTCTAAATTTCGCAGACAACCTCATGATAAAGGATTTCCTAGTAAGGATGAAATAATTGGTCTTGCTTCTATTCTCGTGCCTCCTACTGATCCACTAGAACAATATTTGCTAGACCATGAAATTGATATGCACTTGCATGAAAGAAATAAAATAGATAAAATATTCTTTGAACGATAACCTATCCTTAAACACAATTTGCCTATTGAAACACTAGAAGGTCCTCCTCCACCTAAAGGTGATCCTGTGTTTGAATTAAAGCAATTGCCAGACACTTTTAAATATGCTTATCTTGATGAGAAAAGGATATATTCTGTTATTATTAGTGCTAACCTTACAGAACATGAAGAAAAGAGATTATTAAAAATTCTGAGGAAGCACCGTGCTGCTATTGGATTTACTCTTGATGATCTTAAGGGCATTAGTCCCACTCTCTGTCAGCACAAGATTAATATGGAACCGAATGCTAAACCCATCGTTGATCATCAATGATGATTGAATCCTAAGATGAAAGAATTGGTAGGAACTGAAATACTAAAGCTTCTAGAAGCAGGTATAATTTATCCCATAGCTGATAGTATATGGGTAAGTCCTCTTCATTGTGTCCCTAAGAAATGAGGTATAACCATTGTTCCTAATGATAAAATGAACTTATTCCAGAAAGAAATGTTATTGACTATAGAATGGCAATTGATTTTAGAAAATTAAATAAAGCTACTCAAAAAGATCATTACCCTTTGCCTTTTATTGATCAAATGTTAGAAAGATTGTCAAACCACACACACTTTTGCTTTCTTGATCGATATTCTGGTTTCTCTCAAATAGCTGTATCATAACCTGATCAAGAGAAAACCACCTTTACTTGTCCTTTTGGAACTTATGCTTATAGATGTATGCCTTTTGGTTTATGCAATGCACCTGCTACCTTTCAAAGATGTATGACTGCTATATTCTCTGAATTTTGTGAAAAGATTGTTGAGGTTTTCATGGATGATTTTTTTTCGTTTACGGAACTTATTTTGATGATTTATTAAGCAACCTTGATCGAGTTTTGCAGATATGTGAACAAACTAATCTTGTCTTGAATTGGGAGAAGTGCCACTTTATGGTGAATGAAGGTATTGTCTTGGGACATAAAATTTCTGAGCGAGGTATTGTGGTGGATAAAGCTAAAGTTGATGCAATTGAGAAATACCATGTCCTAAAGACATTAAAGGTATTCGTAGTTTTCTTGGTCATGCTAGTTTCTATAGGAGGTTTATTAAAGACTTCTCTAAAATTTCTAGGCCTCTTACTAATATTTTGCAAAAGGATGTTCCATTTGTTTTTTATGATGATTATGTAGAAGCCTTCGAAACACTTAAGAAAGCCTTAACTTCTGCACCTATTGTTCAACCACCTGATTGGAACTTGCCTTTTGAAATTATGTGTGATGCTAGTGATTATGTTGTTGGTGCTATTCTAGGACAAAGAGTTGATAAGAAATTAAATGTTATCCATTATGCTAGTAAAACTCTAGATAGTGCCCAAAGAAATTATGCTACTACTGAAAAATAATTCTTAGCAGTTGTGTTTGCTTGTGATAAATTCAGATCTTACATTGTTGATTCTAAAGTGATTGTTCACACCGATCATGTTGCTATTAAATATCTTATGGAAAATAAAGATGCTAAACCTAGACTCATTTGGTGGGTTCTTTTGCTACAAGAATTTGACTTGCACATCACTGATAGGAAAGGAGCTGAGAACCCGTAGTTGATAACTTGTCTAGGTTAGAAAATATTCTTGATGACCGACTACCTATTGATGATAGCTTCCCTGATGAACAACTAGTTGTCATTAGTGCTTCTCATAATACTCCTTGGTATGCTGACTATGCTAATTATATTGTTGCTAAATTTATACCACCTAGTTTCACATACCAACAACAGTGAAAATTCTTCTATGATTTTATGACATTACTTTTGAGATGACCCACATCTTTATAAAGAAGAAGTAGATGGTATTATTAGACGTTGTGCACCTGAGCATGAACATGAACAAATCCTAAGGAAATATCACTCCGAAGCGTATGGAGGGCATCGTGCGGGGATAGAACTGCACACAAGGTATTGCAATATGGTTTTTATCGGTGTACTCTTTTTAAGGATGCCGTAAGTTTGTCTTATCTTGTGATAAATGTCAAATAATTGGTGATATTGGTAGACGTCGGGAAATGCCTATGAATTATTCAGTTGTTATTGAACCATTTGATGTTTGGGGATTTGATTATATGGGACCTTTTCCATTCCCTAATGGGTATACACATATTTTGGTTGCTTTTGATTATGTCACTAAGTGTGTAGAAGCTATTTCAACTAGTAGTGCTGATCATAACATCTCCATTAAAATGCTTAAAGAAGTTATCTTCCTGAGGTTTGGAGTCCCTAGATATTTAATGACTGATGGTGGTTCACATTTTATTCATGGTGCTTTTCGTAAATTTCTTGCTAAATATGATGTCAACCATAGAATTGCATCAACCTATCATCCTCAATCTAGTGGACTAGTTGAACTTAGCAATAGAGAAACAAAGTTGATATTGCAGAAAACTGTCAATAGGTCCCGAAAGAATTGGTCTAAAAAACTTGATGATGCACTTTGGGCCTATAGAACCGCTTATGAAAATCCTATGGGAATGTCTCCATACAAAATGTGGTTTATGGAAAAGCTTGCCATTTACCTCTTGAGTTAGAACACAAAGCATATTGGGCCATTAAAGAACTCAACTATGACTTCAAACTTGCCGGTGACAAGAGGCTATTTGATATTAGCTCACTAGATGAATGGAGAACCCAAGCTTATGAAAATGCCAAACTGTTTAGAGAAAAAGTTAAAAGATGGCATGACAAAAGAATCCAAAAGAGTGAATTCAAAGTTGGTGAATATGTTCTATTGTACAATTCTTGTTTTAGATTTTTTTGCAGGAAAAGTTCTTTCCAAATAGGAAAGACCTTATATCATCGACGAAGTTTACCGCTCTGGAGCTACTAAGATCAATAATGCCAAAGGAACTAATCCGAAGGTGGTCAATGGACAAAGAATTAAGCACTATATTTCAGTTACGCCTATTAATGTTGAAACTAACATTATCGAAACCATGACACCAGAGGAATACTTAAAAGAGACCTTCCAGAACACTTCAGAACCCTGAAAAGGAAGAGGTACACGATACGGTAAGTAAACCGACTCCAAAAATTCCGCAAAAATATTTTCTATCAGTTTTAGAATATTAGAAAAAAACGGGAAGGCAACCCAGGTGCCCACTAGGCACCAGGGCGCGCCTGCCCCACCTGGCGCGCCCTGGTGGGTAGTGGGCCCCTCGTGCACCTTCCCGACTCCATTTTCCTGTAGCATACTTGTTTCCCAAGATAAAAAATCTTTATATATACCCCTAGACGATTTGACCATCGTATCATGGAGAAATCCTCTGTTCATGTTTCGTGTTGTTTTTCCATCAGATCTAGATCGCCATGGCTTCACCTAGCTCTTCCAAGGATAAGTTCTTTGAGAAGGTCAATAACTCCTACCTACCGGAGGTGTTGAAGCACCCTCAAGCCATTGAGATGCGTGAGGGGGTGCTCCACATCTGGGATGTTCAAGGTCCCAAGAAGATGGGAAGCGTGGAGGCCAAGCTCGAGGCGGTGGAGCAGGAGATCTTCAAGTGCCAAGGGGTGGTGGAGCATGGACTTAGTGCCAATCACTCCATGATCGTGGAATTCACCCATGATCACAAGGTGGATGGCCGGTCTATGAAGGGCATTTTCTTCACCTTCAATGAGCAAATCAATTTTCCGCAAATGATCTTCAAAATCAAGTTTTCGAGTATGAAGCAAGCTAAAAGGTATGAGTTTAGCTGCCAGTTGCAGGACTCAGGAGACTCGTGCATCCTCTTATGATGGTGAAACCCTACCATGGAAGCCAGAGGGCAAACTTCCCACATCATCACCACCACCATCACCATCACCAAAGAAGGAGACTTGTGCACACGGGTATGGGCACTCTCCTTGGCTTTCACCAAGCTTGGGGGAGATGCCCCGGTATCGTATCACCATCACTTTTATTATCTTCACCAGTTTTTAGTTCGATCCTTAGTCATTTCATGATTTAGTTGAATAAAAGTTTAATATGATCTATTTTTGAGTGCTAGTTTTGTGATCTATCCATCTATGTAATCGAGTTGAGAGCTATATAATAAAGTTTAGTTCGAGTTTGTGCTTCTTTAGTTTCTTGTTTCAGTCAAAATAAAGGAAATAATGAAAAAGATCATATGCTAATCTTATGGTAGGTAATGACACCACATAAGGAAAAGTATAAGTGGTAACATTTATTGAAAATTGACAAACATAGCATTGGTCAATAATGCAATTCATGAAAGAATTAATAAGGAAGAGAAGATTCACGTGCAAATATACAATCTTGGACATCTTTTATGATTGTGATCCCCCATTAAATATCTTATGCCAAATTGTTGATGTCGGCAAGGAAGACAACATAACGATTTATGTTTGTTCATATTCACATAGAAGTTATATTGTCATAGATCCTCCAACATGTGATGCTTGCCCAATATCTTTGCTAGCCAAAAATCTGCACTAAGTAGAGATACTACTTGTGCATCCAAAACCCTTAAACCCAAATCCATGTTTTGAGAGTCCACCATACCTACCTATGGATTGAGCAAGATCCTTCAAGTAAGTTTCCATCGGTGCATAAGGGAATAAAAATTTCTTCTAAATGTGTTTGATATTTTAGTGTAAGGGAAAATAAGCGATGTACGAACTTGTGATGTCAAAGTAATAAAAGCAACGGACTGCATAATAAAGATTGCTATCATAAGGGGCAATATAACGTGACGTTCTTTTGCATTAAGAGATTGTGCATACAAAACCAAAAAGCGCATGACAACCTCTGCTTCCCTCTGCGAAGGGCCTATCTTTTACTTTTATGTATTTGCTTTTTATGCAAGAGTCAAAGTGTTCTCCTCTATTCCTTTTTATTTACTCTTTTGCAATCATCATCCATCATGTGGTGGGGAAAGATCCAGGCACATATATCCATTTGGATATGAGTGATCATGAGTTATTATTGTTGACATCACCCTTGAGGTGAATAAGTTGGGAGGCGAAACTATAAGCCCCTACCTTTCTATGTGTCCGGTTGAAACTTTTTGATCCATATATATATTGTGAGTATTAGCAATCATAGAAGACTAAATGATGGTTGAGTATGAGGACTTGCCAAAAGGCTCCGATACGAGACCCTTCCTGAAAATATGATGAATTGAAATTGCAAAGCTGACTGAGAATATAGTTTGTTAGTTTTTTAATAAGGTTTATACTTAATACTTCGATGTTGTGATGAATTGTTACTTGCTCATGAGAAGTTTTATGATAATAAAGTTTGTTGTTGTTATAATAATAAGCATGACGCTACTATGTCTGTATTTTGTTTTTATCGACACCTTTCTCTCTAAACATGTGGACATGATTTTATCGGCTTTCGCTTGAGGACAAGGAAAGTCTAATCTTGGGGGAGTTGATACGTCCATTTTGCATCATGTTTTCCTACTATTATTTATATTATTTTTATTCATTATAACACTTTGTTGAGTAATTCTAATGTCTTTTCTCTCATAATATGCAAGGTTTACATAAAGAGGGAGAATACCGGCGGCATGAATTTTGGACCTAAAAAGCTACTTAGAGGTACCTATTCTGCATATATCCAAATGAGCTGAAATTTTACGGAGAATTATTTTGGAATATATAATAAATATTGAAGAAAAGAAATACCAGAGGGGGCCACCTCTAGTGCCCGTCTACTGGTACATAAGGTCTTTTGACCTAGAAAATAACAAAGAGAGGACTTTTGGGACGGAGCGTCGCCATCTCGAGGCGGAACTTGGGCAGGAGCACTTTTGCCCTCCGGCGGAGTGATTCCGCCCGGGGAACTTCTCTTCGGGAGGGGGAAATCAAAGCCATCATCATCACCAACAACCCTCTCATCTTTGGGAGGCCAATCTTCATCAAAATCTTCAACAACACCATCTCATCTCATAACCCTAGTTCATATCTTGTGTTCAATCTTTGTACCGAAACCTCAGATTGGTACCTGTGGGTGACTACTAGTGTTGATTACATCTTGTAGTTGATGCTAGATGGTTTATTTGGTGGAAGATTATATGTTCAGATCCATTATGCCATTTAATATCGCTCTGATCTTGAGTATGAATATTATTTGTGAGTAGTTGCCCTTGTTCTTGAGGCCAGGGGAGAAGTCATGTTGCAAGTAATCATGTGAATTTGATATTTGTTTGATATTTTGATGATATGTATGTTGTGATTCCCTTAGTGGTGCTATGTGAATGTTGACTACATGACACTTCACCATCTTTGGGCCTAAGGGGATGCATTGTGGAGTAGTTATTAGATGATGGGTTGCTAGAGGGACAGAAGCTTAAACCCTAATTTATGTGCTATTCCGTAAGGGGCTGATTTGGATCCACATATTTAATGCTATGGTTAGATTTTATCTTAATTCTTCTTTCGTAGTTGCAGATGCTTGCGGGAGGGGGGGGGGGGTTAATCATAAGTGGGAGGCTTGTTCAAGTAAGAACAATACCCAAGCACCGGTCCACCCACATATGAAATTATCAAAGTAGCGACCATGAATCAAACCAACATGATGAATGTGACTAGATGGAATTCCCGTGTGTCCTCGAGAATGCTTTGCTTACTATAAGAGATTGTTTTGGCCTGTCCTTTGCTACAAAAAGGATTGGGCTACCTTGCTGCACCTACTGTTACTATTGCTACTTGTCACTTGTTATAAATTATCTTGCTATCAAACTACCTGTTACCGACAATTTTAGTACTTGCAGAAATTACCTTACCGAAAACCGCTTGCCATTTCCTTCTGCTCCTCGTTGGGTTCGACACTCATACTTATCGAAAGGACTACGATTGATCCCCTATACTTGTGGGTCATCAGACTTGCTGTAAAAATATTGTATAATTATAATACAAACATTACCTAATGTATGCTAACACAATTCTAATGCTCACATGTCAATGGGGCTTGGCAAGTTCTAAACACAAGCAGGGAAAGAAACTATAACAACAATTTGTGAAAACAAGATAGTCCATAAAGATGCAGATGGTAAATATACTTATTAACTCCAAAAATTCTGAACAATTAGGACGTAGTAAACAATTTGTATAGAAGCAATGTGTATAACTTGCAAAAAATTCCACTTTCCAGTAAAATATGAAAATTCAAACACTACAGGAAAAGTTTTTGTTTTTGCACTGCACATACCAAACAAGCAATTTAAACATCCTAAAGGTAAATCTTGACACAACGTGGTAATTATTTTTCTTGAAAAGTTTCTGTAATCAAGGTTCACAAAGTTTTCATGGGCATGAACAAAGTTCAAGGCTAGCCCCCACTTCCACATTGCTCATCCGTCTCACTTTTACTTTTCTCTTTGAAAAATTTTTAGGTTCCCTTTTATATATTTTTTGTTTTTAAACTTTTAAAAATCACACAATAAAAAAAAATGACTCTCTAAAACTTTAACGGTGACTTCCAGGTAGCATTTTCTTTAAAGCTATCAAGCTAGGCATAAAGTGCTCAAGTAATCAATCCACCCGAATCCCAAGGTATATCAAAGCCGATTTTCATTAACAATGATTTATAATTTTGTAGTGAGCACAAAGCAACATATATCATAGAACAACAGAGTCTTAACTCTCTTCCTATGCATCAGCATGTCATAAAAGAACCACTCATGCTCACCAAGTAAACGTTGATGCATAGTATAAACAGTTTCTCGCAATTTTATCATACTAGAAACATAGAGAGGTGGGGATGTAGTTCGTCTCTCATACTAATTGCAAGTAGGATCAGCAAGCACATGCACATTATATCCATCAAAATCATCATGTGTAATGGTAAGATGCAACCCATCAATATAATCATTAATAAGTGTAAACTTCTCTGATATAGTGTAGTTGGGAGAATTCAAAAAGATAATAGGACTATCATGTGTGGGTTATAGAAAATTTATCTCCATAAACATCATTCATATTGGCATCATGGCCACAAGCATAGTAAGCATCAAATTCATCAAAAAGGGATGTTTCAAACGAATCCGAGGGATCATAGCATTCATCCTTCGGTGAGCATGAAGGAAAATTAAACAATGTATGGTTTGAAGGGTTACTCTCATTAGAAGGTGGGCACGGGTAGCTAATTCGCTCTCCCTCCTTTTGTTCTTCGCTCTGCTCCTCATCTTTTTCACCTAATAAGCTCGCAGTTTCCACAATTTCTTCTTCCATAGATTCCTGCAAAACATTAGTCTCTTCTTGGACATGAGGGACCTTCTCAATAAATTCAATAATATCGGTGTTGTATTTATAATTTTCATGGCAATATTTAATTATAACATAATTTTCAGATCTATAAAGAGCATCATCATGATCTTCATACTTTTCAAACAAAGATTCAATTTGATAAGCACATTTAAAAGCAACAAATTCTTCTATTTGTTTCACATTATAGTAACCATATACACCATTAGCATAAGAAGCCTATGTTTCATTAACATTAAATTCACATTGAAAGGAAAGTTGTGGAGTCTCCATGTTAGAGTAACAAGTATAATCATACATAGAGCACATATTCCAAGCATACCAATGCAATATTTTAATTTGATCCCATACATGTTTTCCTTTTTGAGACAAATGATAATCTCTAAAGTATTCCTGGTGATCCAAAGTATCTCCCATTATCAAGTTGAATGGGGATTTATCAAAGTATTATTTAATGTTTTCCACATAACCAACATAGGAGGTTTTAGGAGGTCCCCCATCTCTATGAGTAGCAAGTACAACTAATTTTTTTGGTGTTTCGTGTTTCATATTCATAACTAAAGATATAAAACAACATAGAACCGAAAGTAAAATATATTTATAGATAATGCCAACAAGCACACACGAGAATATTCAACCCACGCTATTGTTCCCCAGCAATGGCGCCAGAAAAAGGTCATGATATTGATGATCGTTTGTAGCCTTTTTCGATAAGTAAGAGTGTCGAACCCAACGAGGAGTTAAAGGTAAGATTTGTATCCTCTTATAACTCTAAGCCCACCAACTCTTGCTCTACCTAGAAACAAGTAATACAACTGCTTTGTAGGAATAAAACTAGAAGTACTTTGCAAAAATAATAAAAGTTAATTTGTTTAGTAAAGAACTTTTGTAGAACAATGAGAAAGATTGTCCCTAGGTAATTGAATATAACACGATAGATACTTATCATATGCAATGAGGGAGAGACATATGCTAACATACTTTTCGTACTTGAATCACGTGTTTTTATGATTGAAACTTTAACAAGTATCCACAACTATTAAAGATCATTAAGATAAAATCCAATCATAGCATTAAGTAACAAAATTCATTTACTTCCATACGCAAAAACCCCTTTACTCGTGTTTAAACTTTTGTCACCCTCGCAACCCATTATAAGCAAATCATGAACGTGTTGCAACAGCCTGCCGTGAAAATTTCCACATGTGTGCGCGGCACAACTCATATCAATCACATCATACCACAATTAACCCGTAGGATAAAAGGAATCTACTCAAACTACACTCCACCTGGCACATGACAAAAGCACCGAAACCTCACTGACTGAAGGGCCCGAGCACAACAAAGCAGCGACGGTTTAGTCCTTGACAAGAGTCAAGAGGTGAAGAGGTTCGGCGGCTAATCCCGGTCCTGCTCTCGCCTCAAGTGCTTTTCCGGCTTCACACACAAAGCAAACACCTCAGTTCAGCTCTCCCCGTTCACCACCCAGGGCCAGGGGTCAGGCACTGTTCCACTGGTGAGTGATGGCGATGGTCACGGCTGACGCCTCCGCCGCCGCCGACGCCGCCACCAAGCAGCCAGAAGCCGACAAGGATTACAGCTCCTACAACGGCGCCTCCACCGCGGGTGTGGGCGGAGGGGCCCGCCGCGGCGGCGGCGGCGGCGTTGTGGAATCTGTGGTGGCGCGGTGGAAGCGGGAGGACATGCTCGACAAGTGCCCCCTCGCGCTGCACGCCGCCGCTGCCGCCTTCGCCTTCGTCGCGCTCGTGCTCGTCGCCTCCAACCAGCACGGCGACTGGATGCAGTTCGACCGCTACCAGGAGTACATGTGCGCCGATTTGAGCTTGGCCGCCTAGGGCTGGTCTTCGATCCGGGCTTCTCAAGCTTCTTACATGTGCTGCCTTGTTGCTAGGTACCTGCTCGCGATCGCGGCGCTGGCCTTCGCCTACTCGCTCGCGCAGGCGCTGCGGCACGCGCACCGGATGCGCGGCGGCGCCGACCCCATCTCCGCGCCGTCCGCGAGGCTTTTCGATTTCATTGCTGACCAGGCGAGTTGCTTCGACCTGTTAGTTTGCAGCTGTTATCATCATTTCTACTTGTTATCTGATAAGAGTTCATGTGGTTTGAATCTCTCAATTGGACCAATGTGTGCTGCTCAGGGAGGGGAAAGCAGGGAACCGTATATAATATTAAGAGATAAGAGATCTCAGCAGATAAAGTGTGGCCGAAATTTACCATGTTAAAGTAAGAATAGGGACAGGGGAGTAGAGATTCCAAATCCATTTGTAAAGGAGACATCAATCCACTAGATTCCAAATGAGCTAAGCGCTCAATACACTGATACCCTGATTGATACTGTATTGTTCTTCGATTGGCTTTGGAATGGGGGCGTCTTTTAACTGTTAAAGATTGGCAACCCAACAAATTACAACCCATAGCGCCTCTTGTTTCTTTGTGGAAACAACTAAAATATGGTACATGTAGCTCTCAATAGTGGTCCAATAGTTCAATCTGTATGGCAACCCAACAACAACCATCTCTGATAATGTTGTGGCGGTGGAATGGGGAGATTGGAGTGGTTGGGGAGTGGTTAGGGCCAGCCATGAGCTATTAGAAGTTGCTCTGTGTTCAATGTATGTTCTCAATCATTGGCTTGCTTCGAGCTTTGGAATAGTACAATACTAGATGGCAAAAAATAGTTCATGTTGTCCATTGCATGTTGTGTAAATACAGATAAATGGATGTAATTGTCAACTTTCAAATGTTTTGGGACCACATTTACTTAGGATGCCCTGGAGGGTATGAATGTTTTAAACCCGTGCTGTTGCTACTTAATTAAGGTTTTCTTATGAGCTTCTGCCTTCTGCGAATAATATGATTGTTTAGCAGCTTACTTTCATGGCTTTGAATCCCATGTGAAGAAACAATGGAATTTGTATTAGTGGACCCCAATATGCTACTGATACTTAGAAGTAGTTTTGCTGGAACTTGGCCCTTGCTAAATTTACTTTACCGGTGCAAATAGCTAGGTTTTGTTAATTAATGAAAGTATTACTAATAATGTGGCTAGTCAGAATGCTGCAGTCCATGAAATTCTTACACACGCATGCTTAAGGAAATCAGGTTTTGGACCAAACATGTTTTCCATGTTAACCCTTAGATTTTCCGGATAATGGCTAAACTGCTGTTGTGGTTATATTTTATCTCAGGTTTTTGTTTTGTGCCATGGTACCGTGTTGAATGCAAGATTACAAAATAGTAGGATATTCTGGATTGAGCTAGCTTCCAAAACCTGCATTGGACTTGCCTGTCAATTGTTGTGTTTCTTCAAAACATGCCAGTCAAAATTTCATAAAGATGAAATTTGTTGCCCCTGCTAATAGAAACTGGTGAACACATTCGCAGGTACTCGCATACTTGCTGATGTCTGCTCTATCAGCGGCTATCCCTATCACGAACCGCATGAGAACAGCTGTGATCAACAACTTCACTGATGCGACCGCTGCCGCCATCAGCATGGCCTTCCTTGCATTTGTTGCCCTCGCATTGTCAGCCACGGTTTCGGGCTACAAGCTCTCCAGACAAATGTACATGTGATGATGTGAATCTTCACTGTAAAAGAGTTAACTGTGACACGAATCATTCATTTCAGAGAAGCAAAATGTGTGGTGTCCCTCTTCTGCACGAATGTCTTGTGCCTTACGGTGATTGGTGTTCATTTTTGGTAGCCACCACATTTGTACATAGGTTTACATGCAGCATTCCTTAATAGTACAATGCTATTTTCAAGTTATGTTCTTCCATTGTGACTCCGACAACATATTGCTGCTGTGATGAGATAGGCTGGAGCTATGCTGCGGAGGAGCCTCTACCTGAGGATCAAACTTTAACTCTGAACATACCATATTTGGCGTACTCTACATGGCACACTCCCGGGTACGAAGCATCTGTGAAGTAGATCTAGCTGGTGAGGCGGTGCTGCGGTATTTACTTCTTCTGCCAGAGCGGGATTTGTGTCTCATGGGTAATCAGAATGTGCGTGAAAAATGATTGCCATCTCAGCCTAGTACTACTTGTGGGAAAGGCGTAAATTGGTGCACTGCCATCTCAGCCCAGTACTTGTTGTGGGAAAGGCGTAAATTGCTGCACAAGGAGACAACTCAGAACACGGACTAGATTTTTATGAGGATATATGCTCTTATGGCCAGTTTTATTACTGCTTTATCTCCAAAGGTCTCCATGAAAAGAGGGGGTTGGTCATGCCCTCCCGTGGGTTTTGTTAAACTTAATGTTGATGCTTTTTTTTACCATGATTTGCGTACGGGTATGATTGACGTGATACTAAGAGATGACAAAGGCAGATTCATCGTTGGGAGGAATTGAAAGATAAACTGGTGCGCGGATGTCCTGTTGGCTGAAGCTTTGGCTCTCGAACTTGATATATCGCTTGCGCAAAGGACGGTATGCAATCATATTATTAATTCGGTCAACCTGTAGGTGATTGATACCATGGAGGATGGAAAACGGTCGAAACGGCTGGCAGCGGCAGCCATTGATGATTGTTTTCATTTTGCTTGAGATTTCCCTATTTCTAGGTTCAAGCATTGTGATATAAAAACAAATAAAGTTTCTCACAAGCTTGCTAGATTAGCTCAATTTTCTTTGACTTTTGATTGGTTTGAGGAGCCATGAAATGAAATTGTACACGTCCTCACAAATATATTTTTTTGAGAAGGAGGATATACCCCAGGCCTCTACATCGGGGCGATGCATGCAGGCATTTTATTATTTATTCACAAAGACCCTACAAAGTAATACATCGGTAAGCCTGGAGCCACTATCTAGGCAACACATGTTGCTACTCTTATCCCCTTGATGAAGGTGTCCCGAACGTCCGAGCCGAATATCAAACAGACATCGCACCAAAGCCTAACATCTGAAGCCGGATGCCCTAGCCCAGCCACGCACCGGCACTGTCGGAGGTGAGGGTGAGGACGGCTGGGCATGAACCTGAAATTTCTTCCCGCAGTTGGCAACGGTGGAAAGGGGCCTCCTTCTCCACCCTTAGGATAAGGGGCTCGCGGCGGGACATCGAGTTTCTGCACGCGAGCAAGTTCAAATGCTCCTTCATGAACAACAAAATAAAAAAAAAATAGGAAACAAAACATAGAAAACTGTTTTTTAACAAACAGATAAATTGTCTACATACTTGTGCATTCTCGTGAAGAAAAACATTTCTAAATGCTCTGGGTAAAAACTGATTCTCCAAAAAAATGAATTCATTTTGGAGCATTGATTTTGTTTTTTCCCAGAACGTTTAGAAGAGTTTTTTATTCATGAAAAATTGCACATATGTATACATGTAGCCAATATTTGATGCCAACAAATCATTATTTTTATTTGGTTTTCTAAGTTTTACTGTTCTTCACGGTGCATTTGAGTTTGTGAACAAAAGTACACTTTTCGTTCGAGTGAAAATTTTGATACCTTATATTCTCTCCGTTCCTAAATATAAGTCTTTTAGATATTTGAATATAGACTAAGTACATATGAATATAAACGTATTTTAAAGTATCGATTCACTCATTTTGCTCCATATATAGTCCATATTATAGAATTTCTAAAAAGACTTATATTTAGAAACGGGAAGAGTATTATATTATATTATATATATATAGCCTGGTACAGGGTCTCTGCCCGAGACAATTTTTTACATGTAGAGCCAAAAAACCGCTTATGTGGATGCTCTAAGAGCATGTCTAGCAGATCCCGGAAAAGTGGTTAAACCTGTTGTCGGCGTTCTGAGAACGGGGTCCCCAGACTTGCCTGCCTGCTGCCTGCGGCGTGGCTCCACCAGTGGACCAGTACGTCCCGTCTTCATCAACCCAACACTCAAGACCCTCGTGAGGGGCCGAGCCTCGCGGGACGGACGACACAAGGCCTCCTCAGGAGTGGCCTCACCAGGCAAGCTCGCGAGGAGGCGGAGAGATCAAGGCAAGGGGTACCTCGCGAGGTGCCCATGACGCAAGCCATGACGATCGAGACCAGGCGAGCGCCGGCCCGCGTAGTGTCCTCGTTTCCTCTTTGGTGCAAAGGGGGCAGGCGCAGGCGCAAAGTACCGAGGCATCAGGCAAAGGTTTCCATATCGGTGCAACGAGACCAAGACCAGCAGGACGGCAGGACGAAGGTCATCATGGAGCCCAAGACGGCGTCACCTGGCAGGCGAAGACCGCCCTTAGTCAGGATAGCCTGTACTAGCTGTCCCCTTTCAAAATGGCTGTTGTTGGATCCCGTCCCGCTCAATATTTGGGAAGAGGACCAGGGCCTCTATAAATAGGGCTAGCGACCACAGTAGAAGAGGGAAGTTAAGTTCATCCGCACACCACACCACCTCAAGAACACCTCTCCTCGCGAGGCTATTCTTCCTTTGTATTGTTCATCACCAGCCCAAGAGGCAATCCACCACCACACACAGGAGTAGGGTATTACACCACAATGGTGGCCCGAACCTGTATAAATCTTGTGTCCCTTGTGTTGTTCATCGTGCTAGCTTAGAGATCGCGGCGAGGTTGAGGGCGTGTTTCGGTAGGGGGAAATCTTCGTGCGCACCCCAGTGTTCGAACCTTAAGGGTTTTGCCGGAACCCGATATCCGACATTTGGCGCGCCAGGTAGAGGGTGCGCCAAAATCTTCCTCCCGCTGATCCGCGTCCCCCCGCTTCATCGCATCCATGTCCTATGACCCTATGCCCGGCGCCGACCGCTGGGCCGCCTGGCCGGCTCGGGCCACGCCGCCTGCCCAAGAAGACCTCAACCCCGCGTCCCAGGCAACCCACGCACCGCAGAACGCTGCGGGGCGCGGGCGACGTGGTCACGCACTGCCCGCCCTTACTCCGCGGCAGGTACGATCAGCCGCAAGGGCCTCAAGCCACACCGCAGCCACGGCGCCGCACACCCAACGAGAACAAGCAAACATGAGAGTCGCGCTCACTGTGGCTCGGGAGCTACTACGATGCAGGTTGATGGAGAGCGGTCGGGATACGCCGCTGGAGCGCGTTGCCGAGCTCCTGGATGCCACAGCCTCGGGGGCACCGCCCTTCTGTTCCAGCTTCCACCCCGGGCCCCGGGCGGATCACGTGACGGGCCTCTCCGCGCCCGCACACCCTCATACACACCCCAAGGCGGCGTCGACACCAGCTCAACCATCGACGCCGGACGTCAGGCTGCACCAGCACCACCTCCGATGAACGAGGGCATGCGCATCGCCGCCTACGGCCCAGGCGGGCCGCTGCCCTACCATCCTCAGGATGGCGCATTAGGCCAGGACACATGGAGCGTGGGGCACTACGGCAAAGTCTTCGAGGCAGTGGCCTCGGAGGCTTACGTGCCTCGCATGGTGGATCGGGAGGACGCGCTGGAAGACGACCCTGGCTCGTTCCTCGGGTCAGGCTGGGAGGACGAGACGCTAGAAGTCAAGCCTTTTCAGGAGCCTCAAGGAAGCCTCACCAACCGCTCTGGCAGCAGCAGCTACCGGGTACCGCTAATTCCTCAGGAACAAGCTTATGCTAACCATGGGTCGCAGGAGGTTTAGGTCACAGCAGCGGACGGCTACCCCAGCTCGGCATCCTCCCTGCCGCCAGGAGGAGCGCACTGCGGCTGCAGGAGAGGGGCCGGTAGCCAGGCCCCTCCCCACGGTGCACGAAGCAAGGCGTCCCCCGGAGGTAGGCCCTCTGCCGGGGAGGTGCTGCAAAGCCTGCCCCCAGTAGAGGATCTATGGTCACCGAGGTCGCCACTGGCGTCCCCTTTGCCCCATTGGCGTCGTCCTTGGTCTCCGGCCGCCGTCAATGGTGGTCGAGGGTGGCGCAAGGTGGGTCCCTCGTCTAGCGATATGAAGCAAGGCCCGATGCCTGTGAAGAAGGCCCAGTGCCTGTGAAGCTCGCCGCCCGTGACACTCTCACGTAATAATGAGTGGGGCTGTACACGCCCCAGAGTCTCCGGAGAGCTGCCCTTGGGCCTCGGGGGCTCCCTCCCACGCCCAGTGGCAGCACTTAGCTCCGCACTGGTGAGAAGACGTCAAAGACTAGACTAGGCGCCGGACGCGGCCTTTTGCTTTTTGCCTCCCTTTCTGTGGTCGGGCTTCCTTGCTTCGGATTTAAGTTGAAGTTGGATTTGCATTTGTGTGTGGGGGGGGTCTTTTTTTTGAGGAATTGACAGTGGGAGAGAACTCCCCGTGTATTTTTCATATATCTATATAAATTGGGTGTTTACATAGACATATCCTACACACATATCATCTTCACTCCTGTTGGTACCACCAGGGGTGGGGCAGCTACTCCATACAAGCTGAAGAGCAGTAGGTTAAACGTTTGTTACAAAATAATATGACACAGAGAGAGGACTCAACCAAGTGTGTCATAGTATGAGAGCAGGGCAGTTCTACGTGCCACCTTAGCTCTATGTTGCAGAAGTCTCAGATCCTCTTTGAAGCGAGCAAACCAGGAAGCAATGCTGGGGGCAATACCTCTGAAGTGCTTGTTATTTCTTTCCTTCCACAAGCTCCAGGCAGCGGTGTAAAAAACTTCGACAAAGAATGGATTGGGCCAGTCCAGTCGTGCGTTGTGGAGTGCGGTGAACCTATCTTGAAAGTCACATCAATCAATGTGTAGCTTGTCCCAGCACCTCTTGCTGAATGGGCAGGTGAAAATCATATTCTCAAGAGTCTCATCTACATTATACCCGCAGAGAAGACATGTGAAGTCATCACCAATGTTATAGTGTCTTCTCCGAAGCATATCACGTGTATTGAGCCTATCTTGCAGTAGCAGCCACCCGAACACTTTTATCTTCATTGTACAGTTAGATTTCCAAAGCTTCCTGAACGCGGGGTGAGCTGTTGCAGTGTTAAAGTAATTGTTGTAGTAATCTTTTGGTCTGTAATCTGCATTGCCCCAGATGTAACGCCAGACATCAATCGTTGCTGTTGATGGGTTTATCTCGAACGAGGCCCGCTGAATATCTAGCACCTCACTATGAGCCAGAGGAGACAACGGCAGTTGAAAGGTTTCATGCAGATCCGTGTTGGCCCAGAAGTCAGCTACTGTCATGTCTTCATGCAAAGTAAAGGAGAAGGCATGAGGATGCGATGCCTAAAGCACGCCGGTGGACCACAAATCTTTCCAGAGCAATGTGGCCGAACCATCCACCACTTGCACACGTGAAATTCCTCGGTAGATGGGCGTCAATTTGAGGATATCTTTCCACCAAGAGGGCCCGACCGAATCCACAGCATGCGGCACTTGGTCGACGTATTGATTTTCCCAAAGCATGTTAACCCATGGAATGTCAAGTTTGTTATAGAACTTGTGCAGAAACTTCAACAAGAGGGCTTCATTGTGGATTTTAATATCAATCACTCCCAATCCACCTTTGCTCTTGGGTTTGCAGACCATACCCCAAGCAGCCAAAGAATTGCACTCGTCACCTTGCTCTGTTTTCTTTGTCCATAAACATCTCCTTCTAATCTTGTCAAAGATTTCAATCAGCTTAGGGGGGAACTTGAGCGTGCACATGGCAAATACCAGAAGTGAGGTGACAGATGCATTGAGCCAGGAGAGGCGCCCCCCATAGGACATCATGGCGATCGTGGCAGTGAGGCGACGCTCCATTTTGCAAACTAAGGGCATGAGCTCCTGTACGGTGGGCTTGGTGGTGCCAAGCGGAAGGTCAAGGTAAGTGAAAGGCATGTTTCCTACATTGCACTCAAAGATGTTAGCAATACCAGACGTGGTTGTTGCATCAAGGTTGATTGGAATGAGAGTGGACTTATGAAAATTAATCTTGAGGCCAATAGAGGACGCGTAGTCAGAAAGAATTTTCTTGACACCTAGCGCTTGTTGTGGGCAGGCCGGCAGGACAAGTAGGGTGTCATCCGCGTACTGAATCACCGGGAAGTCACGCTGACCGTTACAAGGGAAGGGCAAAAAGAGATCTCCACATTGGAAAGCATCATTAACTGCAGCTTGCAAAAGTTCGGCTGCAAGGACAAAGATTAGGGGGGACAGGGGGTCACCTTGTCTCCCCCACAACGGCAAAGGAATTATCGGTCGGGGACCCCATTAAGAAGAACGGACGAGCGGCCCAAGGAGAAGAGACACTTGATCCAAGAGATCCACTTATCATTAAATCCCATTTGCTGCATAATGCGAATCATTGGTTCGTGTGCAATCGTGTCGAACGCCTTGGCAAAGTCAAGCTTGAGTAGAATGATTGGTCGGCCCGAGCTTTGGCATTAGTATAGGTATTGATATGCCCATGCAAGACAATCTTGTATAGTGCAGCCCTTTATAAATCCATACTGGTTATGGTGGACAAGCGAGAGGATGACACATTGGAGTCTGTCAGCCAGCAGTTTGGTAAGTAACTTGAGGCAGCAGTTTAGCAACATTATAGGCATGTAGTCATTAATCGTCTCGGGTGAGTTGATCTTAGGTATGAGAGTGATAAGACCATCGTTAATACTTGTCACATCCAGCGTACCCTCATAGAATTGGTCACAAAGAGCATAGAAGTCATGTCGAATGATTGGCCAACATGCTTTCAGAAAAGCTCCACTAAAGCCATCCGGTCCAGGCGCACGATCGGGCGGCATCTCCTTGACAACATTGTCAGCTTCCTCATGAGTGAAAGGAGAGGTGAGTTGATCAAGATTGCTCGCGCGAGGAAGGATGGATGGAAGGTCGAATTTCATGTCTGAGGGGGAAACTGTCCCAAGATGTGCTTTGTAGGTTTGAAATAATAGTGCTTCTTTGGCAGGATGATTGTCATGAGTGTGCCATCATCCATCTTGGAGGAAGATATGTTGTATTTGCGATATCGCTCCGTGGCCACTGCTTGAAATTTTTTTGAGTTTTCATCTCCGAATTTGATCCAACAAATAGTGCAGCGCTTTTTCCAATATAGTTTTTGGTATTTAAGCAAAGTGAGCAGATGTGCCTTCAGGATGGATCTAAAGTTCATTTCGGGGGTAGACAAAATTCTTTTGTTCTCAAGCTCATCCAAATCTGCTAGGACAGCATTGCAGTTTGTGATAGCCACTGACAGACGAGAAATATTCTTGCTCCAAATTTTCAAAGCATGCCTGAGAGCTTTGAATTTGCGGCATAGGACCGTGGCAGCGTTTGCAGCCCTAATTGGGCGACTCCACACCTCTCTAACAGTGTCCATGAACCCTGGATGAAGGATCCAATAAGATTCAAATTGAAATAGCTTGGATCGGGGTATTTTGGTCTCAATGGAGACAACATGGGGAATGTGATCTGATACTGGTTTTCCAAGGGGTTTAACTAGCGTCTTGGGGTACACATTAGTCCAACGTAGAGATGTGAAGAACCAGTCAATCTGTTCAAGCAGTGGGTCGGTTTGCATGTTACTCCACGTGTATGCCCTCCCTTTTACTGGTAGTTCAATTAGTTCTTGCTTACGGATGATGTCATTAAAAGTAATCATGTCGTGAATATTCCCCCTGGCTTATTACGATTGTCTAGGGCTCTCATATAGTTAAAATCTCCAAGAAACAACCAGTCTTGGCCATTTGGGATGTGAACATCATAAAGCCACTGAGTGAAAATATCTCTATCTGAACCCGTACACGGCCCATAAACGTTAACTAACGTCCAACGTTGAGAGGATTGAGTACTGACAAAGTCGATGACTAACGCAAAAGGATAAGACGAGACTACTGTGCCTGAGAAGACCGAGCTCTTCCAGATAGTAAGAAGCCCCCCCAGAGGCGCCAAGCGAGGGGACAAAAGCAAAACGATCAAATTGTTTAGGACAACAAGTTTTAATAAACGCAAAAGAAACATCAGGCATCTTAGTATCTTGAAGACAAACCACAGCACAACCACTGGCAGAAATAGCATTATTCAGAGCCAGTTGTTTCTTCTCGGAATTGAGCCCTCTGATGTTCCATGATAACACGTTCCAGCAGCTCAGAAGTGACATAGAGAGAACCAAGCTAAGCAGAGTGGCGGGAGATATCTTCTCCCAGATCATCCATGGCATTGTCAGACTCAGAAGAGGCAGACACCGCAGCAGGTTCAACTAACAGGGCTTCTTCAGAAAGAGCAGCAGCTGGTATAGCACATCTGTTAACTCCAATGTCCTGCAGAGTAGCTATAGGAGTAGGGGGTGGAATTCCACCAGCAGCGGAGGCAGCAGAAGAAGATGTGCCAACAGACGGAATAACACGAGGCTTGACCTTGGAAATGTTCTTGCAATGTCAGAGAGGGGTGGTACCTTGAACCCATCATACTTGTTGGAGTGGAGGCTGCGACGCACTTCAGTAGTGGAGATGGGAGTAGCAGCCCTGCTCCTGCGAGAGCGCGTGCCAGACGAAGCCGCAGAGGCCATTGTGGTAGTGTCCAAAGCAATAGCAGGGGCAGCGATCAGCGCAGCTTGTTCAGGTTCCCCCGAATCTTCAGACTGAATGGGCAACGCTGGATAGGCAAAGGAGCTGTCAGCGAGAACAGGTTCAGAAAATTCTTCGATGGTAACTGAAGATTGTGTCAAAGCATTGGCAGCGCTAGAAAGTTGGGTAAAGTTTAGACTGTCAGTGTCGTGCGTGACCAGAACAGAGAGCTGCAGTGGGTTAGATCGCAGGCCAAATCCCTCCCTCCAGGGCCCAAAAGAAGCAACAATTGGACTAACAGCCTGAAATATGAAAGTGTTGAGATTGAGGCGCGGGATTGGGTCATTCAGCAGCCTGGAAAGGATCTCATCACCCTGTGCAGATAAGCCAAACCTGACACTGTGTTCGTGTATCTCCAGAGATATGGTAAGCGATTCAGCGGCTGGGTTTGCAACCAATTGCATTGCCTGATCGGGCATGAAGTACATGTCAGATTGAGTGGAGCTTGAGCTATCAGACTGGGTGATGGAATCATTCCAAGCCCGGAATGCATTGTCCAGAATGTTGTTTTCAGGAACAACACCATGCTGCACTGTCAGGCCCTGTGCAGCTAACCAGGCTTGATAGTTAACCAAATGGGGCGGCATAGGTGGCAGAGGAGGAGCAGCAGGCTCGGGCCAGGCATCCCATCCAGTGTTGGCATTTGCCTGTTGAGCAGGGGCACCATTGGCAGGTCCCGCATTGTTGTCAGCTCCAGGGGCACCATTCTAAATGAGCCAGTTGTGCACTTGTTGTTGATAGAGCTGCTCAGCAGTGAGCTTCGGGCCAAACTACGGGTGCGGGTTTCCATCTGGAGGTGGTTGTTCCTCACCGGGAGCAAGAACCTCAGGGAGTAGTCCGTTCCAGTCATTGCTGCGGAGAATCGTGATCTGGACTGTCCAGCAATCACGCGCACCGCCAAGCTGCCAAACCACAAAGCTCTTTGGGATGAGGCGCAGGCTGATTACTCTGGCCTTCAGAAGGACAAACCTGCGGTCCTGACGAGGGTTATACCAAGAAACCAAATATCCATATCCTCCCAAAGCCTTAGTGATATAATAGTATGTTTGGTAATCATAAGGAAAGCCAAACATCATGATCCAAACCTCAGGCCCAAAAGATGTGGTTCTTCTGTTCAGATCCTCGTTATGCGGGACAAAAGTGATCAGCAGGTCCTCATCTTCAAGCTCAATCGGGGTATTCACCGCAGTAGAAAGAATCTATGAACCCAAATATCCCAATGCCAAAGGGGTGATCACTGACCTCAGTGGTAAAGAGCTGGGATTCTTGGAGAAGCTGCACGATCTGGTTGCAGATGGTGGCTCGACGATGCAGCGGAACATAAGCATTGGCTTCAGCAATGGCCAGAAATTCATGGCTCAGCGGAGCAATCGGATCGACCACCATTCCACTGCGCACAAGTCGATCCGCCGGCCCTGGCTCGACAGCGAAACCCGGCGGGAGGAATGACACAGGGTTGAGTGGGTAGTTCGCCATTGCCGCAGGGCAGAGAAGCGGAGAAGGGGGCGATGGAGTGGGATGTGGATGCGACGGCAATGGAGGTGGAGGCAGCAGTGTGGCAGTCTGCGGCGATGGGACGAGGCGGGGCGATGCCTGTTGGGTTTTTGAGGTGGAAGCCGAAGCGTGAATGGAGGCAAGGGGAGGAAAAGTTGCCTTGGCAATCCATTTCCATTTCTGTTGGAAAATGGCTCGTCGACAGGATCGTGCCACGTGCCCGTAGAACCCGCATGCATCACATCGGACGGTATTCCTCTGGGTTTTGGTCATCGTTTGGGTGGAAAAAGGATTGCCCAGAAATCATGACGTAGTAATAGCAGTCTCCTTGTTTGACTCAGGCAAGTGGCGATTGTCACGGTTGCAACGTTTTGGGCAATTTCCGGTTTTGTGATCCAGCCCCGAGCATTTAATGCAAATGAGATGGGCATGGCAAGCGATCTTGGTGTGCCCCCATTGAAGGCATCTAGCACACAGAGCAGCCCAATTAGCGGCAATGGAATTAATATCATCAGCCGAATATTCTGCTTGGGCCAAATCCGCCTGGTGACGAGAGCTGAGGAGAGGGGGCCACGAGTCATAGGGAGGGGCATAACGGAAAGCATACCGGAGGAAACATTTGGTCAAAGGTGGGTACTGGACATGCAATGGGAATTTGAATTGCCCAAATAAAATGCACTCAATAACTGAATCCTGCTCCGACTCCGCCTGTGCAAGATAATGGTCAATTAATGCCAGGTTGGCAGTGGTCGGGGTGCTGATGTCGCACTACTGAGTTGGCGGTTGGATCGAACCAAAATGAATTTGAATATTGTCTTTGTTCTTCACCAACAAGGAAGTAGAAGCTTCATGATCATTGGAGCTAGAAAAATTCCAGTGCTTCAAATTAACAAGATTAAACTTGCTGAGCTCTTTGGCCGATGAGTGATCATGAGATTGCCCCTCCCGCAAGAAATCCAGAGAAGCAGAGATGGCCACAGGCTTACGATCCAAAACCTCGACCAATTCTTGATCCGCATGTCAATGTGAAGCAAAGAAACGCTTAGCAAAGCGGCCATTGAACAAATGGAAATGGCAGACAAAGTCTGGCCAAACACGATCCTTTAAACCATAGATGAAATGCCCCACTTTGTTGTTGGCCACAGAGAAACGAAATGATCATGAGGAAAGGGCCACAACCTTGAAACCAGAGCAAATTCCTCCAAGGCAACATTGCAATGCCAATCCAACCGAGTCATTCGTGAGAGGGAAGGAAGCCGAAGAGAAAGAAACAACCAAAAAGAACTCCTTGGTGTCTCGGGAAGGAGAGAAGTGCACCATAGATCCAAATCTACGTCTCACCTGATCGGCTAGGGACAAACCAGGAGCAAAATCCCAATGTAGAAGGCCTTCCATGGTGGTTGAATCTAGAGATCTCCATTGTTGGTGGACAGCATGTGTGAGGGGAGAGAGGTGGGAGAGGAGAGGGTGAGGGACTCCATCCTACGTGAGTCTTCTCTCCCCCATTATTCTACACACAGAGCGCGGTTGCCACGACGGACCGGGGGTGTCTTTTCTCGCTCGTGTGATTTCTTGTGGTCTGGTTTCTGCCCCAATTTAGAGTTTGCACTAGCTGCCTCCCCCTCGCGAGCCCTTCGCGGGCAGGGCTGGGCGAAGCGCACATACGCTGTGCGCATGCCGTACCACGGCCGGCACTCGCTCTCGCGAGGCCCACTCGACCGGGTCGGCAAGTCCCTCAGGGGATGCTCGGGGCCTCACGACCCCGCGAGCCTATTCAGGACTTGTCCTGGCTAAAGGTAAACCACAACAACAAGCTCGTCGCAGGGCCCATAGGATCATGGAGGCACATGTTCAGCATCATTCCTAAAAGCATACGGACGGCAATCTTTTTACATGAGGGGCTTCTCCTCCCAAAATGCTCTTACAACCTTTGGGGCCGCGCCCGAGCTTTTGTGTGTAGGATAAACAGCAGAGAAACATGGGGTCAGTCAGACATATCGCTCACCACATCCTCCTGGCCGACTCCAGACGCATCGCTGGTGCCATTGTCACTATCGCTGGCATCACCATCACCGGCGCCACCGTCACCACCATCGACCACGTCGCCACCATCCGCCGCGACTACCACCCCGTCGTTGTCGAAAGCAAAGGCCCTAACAAGCGCATCCACATTGTCCTCCACCCATCATGCCATGTCGCCCCGGATGGCCTCGGGCACTGGGGCGATGACGATGTTGAAGTCAAAGTTGGGATGGTGTTCTGAAGATGGCTGAAGACGCGGGAAAATGCACGCCCAAGCAGGCTGCGGCTCCTCTCCTCGACAAGTTAGCGAGCTCTCTCGGAGCGGTTCTCCAGGCGCGTCACCACATCAGTGAAGAAGCGGAGACGACTGGCATAATTGGTCACGTGAGGATGCGGGGCATCCTCATCACAAATGTTTCCCAGGGCCGTGTTGGCCCTGTTCCTGAGTTCCTGGAGCATGGGGCCGTGCATGTGCTACAGCGTCTACCGTTGAAGCACTTCCTCTCTGTTCTGATGCGCAATGGACTCAGCATCGTCAACCCGCTATTGAAGAAGAAGCAGCTCGGTGCGGGCGGAGGTCAGCTCGGCCTGCGCCGAGACCAAGGCGGCTGCGGCAGCTTCCGCGCGCCGCTCCGCTTCAGTCAGCTTGGACCTAAGGGCGGCAGTCCTGCCTGCAGCCTCGGCTTCAACAAGCTTCAGCTTCAGGTCATACCTGCTCACAAGATCTGCGCGAGCCTCCGCCACACGGTGGTCGACCTCTTCCTGGACTCGAGCCTCACGCACGCCAACATCGTCCTCCGCCTGGGTAACCTGGCGCTCCCTCGTCTCCAACCGCTCAAGATCAAGATTGCGCTCGGCGGCCTCCAACGCCAGTGCTTCCTCACGCCTCCGGGGCTCCTCCTTCTTGACAGGCGTCCCCTTCAGCGATGCAAGGGCAGCCTGGCGCAATTCCACTTGCTGCTCCAGGGTGGTGCTCCAGGCTTGGAGCTCCCACGCGTGTTTCTCTGTGATCTCGCGACGATGATCTGCTTCCCGAGCCTCCTCCAGAGCTCGGGAGCAGGCCTCTCATGAGGCCGCAAGGGACGCCTCGGCCTTCGCGCTGTCAAGCTCACGCTGGTGGCGCGCGAGGTTGATGGCCACCTTCAGCTTGCATCACTCCTCAATCAGCCGTAGGCCCTTAGCTTCAAGGCACGCGTCCACATCCGCAAGCTCGCCACCAAGCCGACCCATCGCGTCCATCGCCTTCTGGAGGAACTCGCGGCGGACAGCGCTTCGTTTGCGCGCAAGCTTGAGCACGCTGCTGATGTCGTCCCCCGTCGTTGGCGTTGTTGGTGGGACCCTAAGCGGTTCGCCCTTTCTCGGCAGGGGGCTGGGGGGCTGGCGCCCCCACGGTCGCCGGCCAGGCCCCACCAGGGACCCGGGCTGCCGGGGGCTCGCCACTTAAAGAGGCACCCAGGATTGACGCCAACCATTTGCCATCCACGACCAGAGGAGGAACCCTGGGCAGGCTGACTGCTCTCCAGGAAGGGTTGCCAAGCAAAGGCGGCAAGGCCACATGCCCAAGACACCTTGCAGGCAGGCTTGCTACTTCGGCTGACCCCGCGTCAGGGGCAGCATGCGGGCTCGGGAAGCTCAAGGCCAGCGATGAAGGCAAGGCCGGAGGAGGTTGCTTCTCGGGAGACCCCGCGGCCTTGGCAGGAGGGATCCTGAAGAGCCACAGTCAGGAAGGAAAGCAACAATTGAGGAATTACAAGGACAATGTACTTACTCGTCTATGGCGACGTGCTTTCTATGCTTCAACGGCCGGAAGGTGCGACCACTGCAGCTCGAAGACTCCTTCCTCTTGCGGAGCGCGACAAAGTCCACGCGGAGCCGATCAAGGCGCTGGACGTGAGGGCCAGCATGGGGCGCGACTGGAGAAGCACCCAGGCACTCAGGAGCTCCGGCCTCAGGAGCCGCAGGCTGCATCTCCCCTTGAACGACCATCCCAGGGCGAGCTTCACGGGTTCCGCAAGATGATGCCTCGGTAGCTCTAGGCGGTGTTGGCGCCTTGGCACCCGAGCCTCCAGCCTCAAGTGATGCTTGCCCCCCTGCCGCCACTCTCAGGGCAAGCTCGGTGCTGGCGGCAAGGAGGGGAGCCACGGCGACAGGATTCTCGCGAGGACCCGCAAGGCCAACCGGGCGCAGCCCCCACTCGTCAAAGGAAGGCATCTGTCCCGCGAACTCGACCGTGTTCCAGCAGAGATACAAGAGGCTCCCCTCTTGTGGCATATCGCCTGGCGAGGGGTTGCCAGTCAAGACCTCAAGCACTGTCCTCAGCGCTTCGGGCGAAAGTTCCGACTCCTGAAGCCTCATGCGATCCTG
This sequence comes from Triticum aestivum, assembly GCF_018294505.1. NCBI lineage: Eukaryota > Viridiplantae > Streptophyta > Magnoliopsida > Poales > Poaceae > Triticum > Triticum aestivum. Next base: position 410,912,565 of record NC_057804.1, on the reverse strand, counting down.
GTCACCTGATATGGCCGACATCAGCCGAGAATGGCGCTGGTGAGGAGCAATACGATACTGGAGGAACTCCTTCACCACCCGGAGTGCGGTCACGCCAAGATCTCTCAACCTCTTTAGTCGGAACCAAACGAAGGAAAGGCGAGGGCTCACGAGCCTCTCATGGCCCCAGCGGGGGTTCGAGACAGCAGGCATCGATGGAGGTGAGAGCAGGGGCTGAGCACTCCGACATCCACATACAACCACCACGTCCGAAACCCATTCGTGGACGGCGGGAGGTCAAAATCAATCCCCGAGGCGGCCGTCTCTACCACGGCCTGGAAGCTCATGCACCCCGAGCACTGTGAGGGGTCGGCCAGGCGCAGCGAGAAGAAGTGGCGCAAGAGGGCGACAGAAGGAGCAATGCCCACCATGGCTTCGCAAACAAAGGCGAAGACAGCGAGAAGGGCAACAGATTGGGGGTCAAGATGCATCATGTGGATGTGATAATGGGAAAGCACTGCATTGAAGAAGGCAGAGAAAGGGGAAACCAGGCCAGCCCACAGGGCGTCGATGAAGAACCGAACCTCAGTGACTATCCTGTCAATGGAGGCGCGGAATGCAAGCCAAGCCACCATCTTTCCACACTCATTGAAGCTGGAAGCGAGCGCGGGGCAGACCTTGCCCATGGCCTCCAGGTTGAGCACCAGCGACCGGCCGACGGTGGGCTCGATTGACGGGGACGGACTGGTCGAGGACAGAGGCTTCTTCCCCTTTTCCACACTAGTTGGCGCCATGGCAATGGAGGGGGTAGAGCTCAAATCAGATTGGAGCGGAAGCAGGGGGAATAGGAAGCATGCTGCCTGCGAGGGGGAAATAACTGTGTAGGGCGTCGTGGCCGCCTAGCCAGGCGGATATTGGGGCAGCATGGGGAAGTGGAGATGCCCACGTCCAATCAGTCGCCACGCGTCAACCCAGGCCGCGGGCTGTTGGGGCCCGTGGCACTCCGCCCTTGCCCATTGGCTTTGCTGCTAAGCCAAGTCCGAGCGCGCCTTGGGCCCAGGGGCTACTGTCGGCATTCTAGGAACGGGTGTCCCCAGACTTGCCTGCCTGCGGCCTGCGGCGTGGCTCCACCAGTGGCCCAGTATGGCCCGTCTTCATCAACCTAACACTCAAGACCATCGCGAGGGGCCGAGCCTCGCGGGGAAGACGACACAAGGCCTCCTTAGGAGTGGCCTCACTAGGCAGGCTCGCGAGGAGGCGGAGAGATCAAGGCAAGGGGTACCTCGCGAGGTGCGCATGACGCAAGCCATAACGATCGAGACCAGGCACGCGCCAGGCGGGCGCCAGCCCGTGCAGTGTCCTTGTTTCCTCTTTGGTGCAAAGGGGGCAGGTGCAGGCGCGGAGTACCGAGGCATCAGGCAAAAGTTTCCATATCGGTGCAACGAGACCAAGACCAGCAGGATGGCAGGACGGAGGTCATCATGGAGCCCAAGACGGTGTCACCACCAGCGCCTTTGGCAGGCGAAGACCGCCTTTAGTCAGGATAGCCTGTACTAGTTGTCCCCTTTCAAAATGGCCGTTGTTGGATCCCTTCCCGCTCAATATCTGGGAAGAGGACCAGGGCCTCTATAAATAGGGCTAGCCACCACAGTAGAAGAGGGAAGTTAAGTTCATCCGCACACCACACCACCTCAAGAACACCTCTCCTCGCGAGGTTGTTCTTCCCTTGTACTGTTCATCACCAGCCCAAGAGGCAATCCACCACCACACACAGGAGTATGGTATTACACCACAACGGTGGCCCGAACCTGTATAAATCTTGTGTCCCTTGTGTTGTTCATCGTGCTAGCTTAGAGATCGCGGTGAGGTTGAGGGCGTGTTTCGGTAGGGGGAAATCTTCGTGCGCACCCCAGTGTTCGAACCTTAAGGGATTTTTCGGAACCCGATATCCAACACCCATAAATTTACAGTTTTGATCCAAAAATATGCACCAAATAGATCTCGTAAACGCGACCCCGAAAAATATTTTCTAGGTCCCTGGATATTATCATCTACATACCCCATACTTGTAGTTTTGGAGTCAACTTTTGAGGTGAACGGGAAATGAGTCAATGCCCGCGTTTGCGCCAGCACCGGCAAATCCAGAGCTCGATTCCACGACGAGGAGACTCAATTCTGGCGTCAATCTTCGATTCCCGGTGAGGAGGTTTGATACTGACCAATTTCCTACGAAATCGTGGCCTGTTTGAGCACCTTCATGGAAGTACCTCCATGGCCAAGCCCTCCATGGGAGCACCTCCACTGGAGGAGGCGAGGAGGCCATCGCGGAGAGCTAGGGGAAAGCCCGAGCCAGGCGGGAGTGGTCATGCTCACAGCCCCATGGAAGCTCCCCCATGGGAACACCTCCACGGGAGGAGGCGGGGGAGGCCAGCGTTAGGAGGGCCAGACGAGGGCCCAAGCCGGGTGGGGGCGGCGATGGGAGCCGACGCTTTGTCCAACGGCGCTCAGCTCGTTGGTGAAGATGAAGAAAAGAAAAAAAATACAACATGGTTTCACAAGATCTGTTCCGCACGGACCTTCATGATTCAGTAAAATTGTTTTCAGGGATGGCAATGAGTTTTCAGTTTTTCCAGGATCCGCTAATATTATAAGATGAACGACCAGAGTTGTAAACAAAATAAAGACGACGGTCTGGAGCCCTGTGGGGGGCTATTGCTGCGAGGCTTACGGCATTTGGAGCCGCGGATGACAATGTGGCTGATAATACTCCCTCCATTTACTTATACAAGGCCACTATGAGATATACGCTTTGCATCTATACAAGGCCACCAACAGTATTCGAGGAAAGAACTAATGATATTTCCTCGTACTAGCAACATGTTTAATACTTGCATGCATTCCATCATAATGACACTAGGTACTTCATCCACTCAGTTTTCTTGCATGCATATTGCGTATTAATGATTCCAGTAAGCGAAAAAAGGTTGACTTGCAAAGTATGCATTAAATTTTATCTTGGTGCCTATAATATGAGTTTGTGGCCTTGTATATAAAAATGGAGGGAGTATGTTTTTTAAATTTAGCGCTACCAAGAATCATATGCAGGGCCAGCTGAAGAGGAAGGGGAAGAAATATAAAAGGGAAGGAATGAATGAGAGAGCAGAGGATGCGTGTAGAAAGATAATAGGTAAAAAAAGAAGAAGACACATATCTGACCTTCGCCCGACGGGAAGTGACTTAGAATTTTCATTTGAGAAAGCTATTGATAGTTATGAGCGCTTTCTTTATGGTGACATGAGCGTTTCCTCCAAGCAAGTATGCACGGATAGAGTGGAAATAGTGAAGGATGTTGATGGTGTTGTCACACATGTATAGAAGGAGTTAGAGGAGGAGTATGTGCAGCAGGGAAGGGAGTCGGTTGGAGAAGAAAAGGAAGATAATGGCGCAGTGGGGGACTCCGAGGAGGAGGTTCGCCGAGCCAAATGAAAATCTTAGGATGAAACTGTCGTGGTATGCTCTCCCCCATGGCAGTTCGAGAGCTCCTAGAGCTCCATGGACGGGTGTGGCCAGAGTTAGTTTTTTTATATCTGAATCGCATTTGAATAAAATAAAGGATGACAAGCTACGTTGTAAGTTAGGCTTTAGTTCCATGTTTTTATCTGAAAGTGTTGGTAAGGCTGGTGGACTTGTGTTATATTATCAAAAAGAGAATAAAATTGAGTTGAATATTTGTCTCCCTTTTTTATTGATGTGGTGTTTATGAATGAGAATAATGTGTATTGGCAATTTAAGGGGTTTTATGGTCATCCGGCTTGGAGTGAAAGACACTTATCTTGGACGGATCTTCGCACTTTACATTCTCGTGCTTCTTACCTTTGGGTTGTTATTGGAGATTTCAACGAAATTTTGTAGTCTCATGAAAAGGATGGAGGTAACCCAAGACCAAATGCAATGATGCAAGAGTGCCAGAATTATTTGGGAGAATTTGGTTTACACGATTTGGGATATATTGGTGACTTTTTCACGTGCAGGAGAGGGGAGATTGGGGAAAGGCTTGATAGGGTTGTTTGTAATGTTGAATGGTCAAATAAATTCCAAAAGCGGCCATTATCAATGAGGAACATGTGCACTCGGATCATCGTCCCTTAATCCTTGACACAGAATATTTTGATGGGAATATTTTTAATTGCCCAAAAGGCCGTGCGAAGCAATTTGAGGCTAGATGGCTCAAAGAAGAAACTATTGAAGAAATTGTACGCATAGCATGGGAAAAGGCTAAATTAGCGGGTGTTGGCCCGTCTCTGGCTGCACGTACACGGGCGGTGCAGGCTGACCTACACACTTGGGACAGAGAGACTCAAAACGGACCAAAGCGAAGAATTAATAAATTTAAAAAGGAGTTGGAGAAATTAAGGCGAGGACCTATGAATGTGAAGTCTCGCTCTCGCCAAAAGGAAGTTCTAGTCCTGATTGAGAACTTGTTAGATCAAGAGGAGATTTTTTTTGTTACAAAGAGGAAGAGCTAACTGGTCGATGCATGGGGATCATAATACATCTTTTTTCATAATGCCGCAATGGCGAGAAAGAAATGGAATCTAACATATAAAGCCTCCTAGAGTGGTAGTCACAACGAAGGCCTCGAGCGCACGGTACCACGCGAGGGAAAAAAGAGCACCGCACCGCGCCGCGCGTGGGGTGCAGCGCACCACGCGAAGTAAAAAAACACCGCACCGCCGAGGTAGAAAACGACATCGAACCCTAGCCCCAATCCACAGCCCCGCGCCCCTCGCTCCTCCCTCCCTCGTCCGCCGCCACTCCCTCCACCACCTCCTCCTCCTGCGCCCTAGGAGCCCCGCCGCGGACTGCTACTCTCCACCGCGTCGCCTCTTCCTCCTCCTCGCTTTCCCATCGCTCGGGCGCAGGCTGCCGTGACCAAGCGCTTCGCGGGCGAACCCGTCTCCACCGCCAGCTCTGGGTTCACGCGGGACGGGCTCCCCTGCCTGGCCGGCCTCGACGAGCATGGCCTCGATCCGGCCTCAGCCTGAGGACCTCGAGCCGAGGAGTGCGGCCTCGATCGGGACTCGGCATCTGGGGCGACGGCAAAGGAGGAGGGGAAAGGAGGGGAGCAGCAACAAACATCTGGTGCGGCGGTGGCTGGACTCCATGAGCTGGCCGGTGACGGCGGCGGTGCTGGATTCGATCTGCAGGAGAGAGAGGGAGGCGTGGCTTCGAATTGGAGAGGGACTCCACCGGCGTCGGCCTGCGCGAGGATTGGTGAAGAACTCCGTTGCCGCTGCGTGCCGTGCTTCTGGATCGAGCGCTGCCTGACCAAGGGATAAGAGTATAAGGTAAAACTAGCCACCATGCTCCTATGCGGGCTGCATCTCCACATCTCCCGTTTCATTATTTCACCATTGCTGCCTCTTCTCCTCTTCGTTGCTCTGGTTCTTCCCCTGATTCCTCTTTTTCATTTTTTTTCTCTTTGTGGTGCCGCCGGGGATGAGAGGAGCAGCTGCTGAAGCAGGCGCGGCGTTGGTGCACTGCTGGCGAAGCGGTCGTCGACGGTGCCGTCGACGTCATCCTTGGCAGAAGGTAAGCCAAGATCAATCTCTCACAATATTCCTTTGTCGTCGGTGTTCTTATGAAACTTAGTGATTGGACTTTCTCTGTTATGTTTCACACATTGCTACTTTTAGTTATCCCCATTGGCTTGCGGATATGCTCCTGCTGAGTTGTTCTTGTTTATTTTCTCTATCCAACATCATTGCAGGTTGGTGCTTCCTCTCCTTCTCACTGCAGCTACCTATGCATGTATTATTCTAGGATTTTGCAAGTTAAATACTCATGTGTGCTGAACTGAAAAGTTCTCTATGCAACATCTATTGCAGGTTGGTGTTTCTTACCTATGCCTCTATTATTCTAGGATTTTGAAAGTTAATTGCTCATGTGTGCTGAATTGAAAAGCTCAATGAAAGGCACTTATTTTTATGCACAAATGCTTTTGTTGCTATAAAAATCTGTAGATAAGTTTCTGTAGATGCTTATACACATATAATTTGTCCGAATTCCTCTTCCATATCGAATCCTATAAAAATATTAAAGGAGGTTGTACTATGTTGGACATAATATAAAGCCTCCTAGAGTGGTAGTCACAACGAAGGCCTCGAGCGCACGGTAACACGCGAGGGAAAAAAGAGCACCGCACCGCGCCGCGCGTGGGGTGCAGCGCACCACGCGAAGTAAAAAAACACCGCACCGCCGAGGTAGAAAACGGCATCGAACCCTAGCCCCAATCCACAGCCCCGCGCCCCTCGCCCCTCCCTCCCTCTTCGGCCGCCACCTCCTCCTCCACCTCCTCCTCCTGCGCCCTAGGAGCCCCGCCGCCGACTGCTACTCCTCCACCGCGTCTTCTCTTCCTCCTCCTCGCTTTCCCATCGCTCGGGCGCAGGCTGCCGTGACCAAGCGCTTCGCGGGCGAACCCGTCTCCACCGCCAGCTCTGGGTTCACGCGGGACGGGCTCCCCTGCCTGGCCGGCCTCGACGAGCATGGCCTCGATCCGGCCTCAGCCTGAGGACCTCGAGCCGAGGAGTGCGGCCTCGATCGGGACTCGGCATCTGGGGCGACGGCAAAGGAGGAGGGGAAAGGAGGGGAGCAGCAACAAACATCTGGTGCGGCGGTGGCTGGACTCCATGAGCTGGCTGCCGACGGCGGCGGTGCTGGATTCGATCTGCAGGAGAGAGAGGGAGGCGTGGCTTCGAATTGGAGAGGGACTCCACCGGCATCGGCCTGCGCGAGGATTGGTGAAGAACTCCGTTGCCGCTGCGTGCCGTGCTTCTGGATCGAGCGCTGCCTGACCAAGGGATAAGAGTATAAGGTAAAACTAGCCACCATGCTCCTGTGCGGGCTGCATCTCCACATCTCCCGTTTCATTATTTCACCATTGCTGCCTCTTCTCCTCTTCGTTGCTCTGGTTCTTCCCCTGATTCCTCTTTTTCATTTTTTTTCTCTTTGTGGCGCCGCCGGGGATGAGAGGAGCAGCTGCTGAAGCAGGCGCGGCGTTGGTGCACTGCTGGCGAAGCGGTCGTCGACGGTGCCGTCGACGTCATCCTTGGCAGAAGGTAAGCCAAGATCAATCTCTCACAATATTCCTTTGTCGTCGGTGTTCTTATGAAACTTAGTGATTGGACTTTCTCTGTTATGTTTCACACATTGCTACTTTTAGTTATCCCCATTGGCTTGCGGATATGCTCCTGCTGAGTTGTTCTTGTTTATTTTCTCTATCCAACATCATTGCAGGTTGGTGCTTCCTCTCCTTCTCACTGCAGCTACCTATGCATGTATTATTCTAGGATTTTGCAAGTTAAATACTCATGTGTGCTGAACTGAAAAGTTCTCTATGCAACATCTATTGCAGGTTGGTGTTTCTTACCTATGCCTCTATTATTCTAGGATTTTGAAAGTTAATTGCTCATGTGTGCTGAATTGAAAAGCTCAATGAAAGGCACTTATTTCTATGCACAAATGCTTTTGTTGCTATAAGAATCTGTAGATAAGTTTCTGTAGATGCTTATACACATATAATTTGTCCGAATTCCTCTTCCATATCGAATCCTATAAAAATATTAAAGGAGGTTGTACTATGTTGGACACAATTTCATTCTCAGCTTCATCGGCGCCAGCTTCATCACCAAGTGGACGGGCTCCGGAAGGCAGCCTCCTCCTAAGGCGCCAGGACCGGTAACTCCCTAAACGTCCATCCTTCCTAACATTATTTTCTGGTGATGCACCGTTAGGGTTCGTGTTCATTGCCATTTTGGATTCATATGTGAAGTCTATTGTTGTTAATTACAGTTAATTAATTTCTTAATTCATGGTTGTTTTAGTTGCTGACCATATGATTGGTAGCCTTGGACAGAAGAGGGCCAACAACAAACAGAAGGAACCACTGTCCTGTCCAGAACATGTATATCTTCAGTTTTGGTTGCCTTCCGTTTACTTGCCAACAAGCGACATTGAGCTCACATATTTACTGTTTGCTTTGTTATATACTTAATCTGCTAGACAAAGTGTAAAAGGGAAATTCATGCTCGACAATTTTGTATATTTATAAACCTAGATACTACTCTAATTGGTTTTACTTCTTCCATATATTTTCTCCTCCCAATGTGTATAAATAGTGCACAAAGTTAATTTCTTTTCCGTCTCCACCGCATCTAATTTTAAAGAAAATAGAGAGGAATCTGAGAGATACACAACCAGAAGAATTTTGTTTCTTTGACTTTTTGACCGTGTCTAACTTTTGGTAAAAGAGAGGAATTTGATAGATAGACAACCAGCTTTGAACATCTGAGTATGCCGCCGGCCTCCTTGCCGCTGCTGTCGCGTGTCTGACACCAGTGTGTGGCAGCTGCTGAGATGTGCGCAGTTTACTCCCGGTTCTGTGATGGTGTTGAAAAGCACCTTAACTGAGCCAAGGAATTTAGTAGCTTTGTGGGATGACTAAACAAATTGTTTTGCTCTTCCTATACTATCTTCTCATATTATAATTTTGGTGTCCTGGTATGCAGGGATCAGCTTTGGTGGCATCCGATGCTGCCAGGCCACGGGGTTAGAGCAGAGGAAGCTGACATGGTGTTCGACATTCAGATGGTCATTGTGATCGACCAGATGCGGCGCCTCATGTCACCCCGAGCCTCCAGGGCTTGTTAGCGGTGCTCATAAAGTAAGAATATGCTTGCAAGTGCTCGTTTCCCATATGCTTGCCCATTCCTGTCTCGCATCAAGCTTTCATTTATTTCCCTAAAATTCCTCTAATTTGATGTGTGCATGTCTGAGAAAGAAATAAGAGGAATAAGCTATGGTATGTCTTGGAAAGTACATTATTTCCTTGGCTTGTGAAATTAATGCGCCCAAATTCGCGTACAGTCTGGTTTCGGACTAACAATGGCTCCCTGTGTTATATTGCAACAAAAAAAGGAGATGGACATAATAAAGAAGCTTGGTGAACAAATATATATCTGAACCCTCTACATAGTATAGATGCTATAATTTCTGTTAAATGGAAGTTAGATTTAGATTCTTAAAAATAGTATCCTTCAGTCCTATACATACAAGGTACTGTCTTGGCATGGATATAGCCTGCAACCCGCATCTCTAAACAACGCGAACCTATCCATAATCACAAACTTGTGTATTGATCCTCCATTCAGATTTCTTATTAGCTCATTCTGGCCTGTGTGAATTTTTTGTGTTTGCTTTACAATGGCCCAATGCATTTCGGTCGATATATATGTGATGCCATTGGTTGGCCTGGATCGGATAGCTAGGTTTGATCGATTCGGTTAATATATGTTTCTGTTTCTGTTTAGGTTTCCACACCTTTTGATGCGTGTGCGTGCTGCCATTGAGTAACTTGATCTGTTTTCCTGGCTATTCTATGTGCATTTACATGTATAGGATAGTCATTTTGATTCAGTTAAGATATGTTCAGATTTCTGTTTAGATTCCGGCACCTTTTAAATGTGCTACCATGGGGTAACCTGATTCCATTTTAATGGCAACGGACCTGCAAGTGCATGGCCCACTGCTAATAGTCCTAGAAGCGATTGAAATTGTTGCTATTTTGACTTTGTCTGCTACATGGACTGCTATTCTGATCTCTATGTTTTCCCATTGCTTCATTCAGTATGTCCACGTAAAACCAGAAATTACATGCATTTGAATGATGATAGCTTAGCACTTGATGATAAATGTGATGTTGTTTTATGTTAATGTGAAACCCGATCTATCGGTTGTTAGTTTGAATCAGTACCCAAGCCATCCTCCTCACTGCACTCCTCTCAGTTATTTAGGTAGTTCTTCCTTCTTGGGTAACAATGAGAAAACGATTAGGTTGGTTACACAGTATACTTCATGATTGCGGTAGGCACAAAATGCTTGGCAGACTAAAATAACTATGCCTCATTTCTATTATCAAGCTCTAAGTGTATATTGAGATGCCTTTGTACAATGAAAGATCCATGGGGTTGTTTGTTTGCTTGTAGATTTTCGTGCAGATATTTGAATTGTGCAAATATTTAATTCGATTTATAATTTGTTGTCTCTTGATGTCGCTAATTTTGTATGAGCTGGAGGTGACCATTATCACGTTCTTTCTATTTTTTATAGACAATGTTTTCTTTCTAATATTTAGTTTTATTCCAAGATTAATGATGCTTTCACTCTGTTTTCAGATTGACAATTTCGCCGGGTTGCCGCCATCAGGTGCCGCGCGCTGTGATTCCGGATCGGCCGTAGGTCGCGTCCAAGAGAGCTGGAGTGGCTGCTGCAGTGAGGGCATCAGGGGAACCCATCCTGCTCGACCCCCCACTCTTGGCGGCTATCTGTAGAGGAGTAGAGATCGAGGATGGCTCCCAGTTCGTCGAGGAGACGCCCGACACGTAAGCTCTTTCTTCATCGTTTCCTCATATTCCATGGTGACCTGTGCTCATCCCTCTAATTCATGACTACTTATATTTTTGTGTTCTTATGCAGATAGGGTTAGCGAGGAGGAGGCTTCCTTCCATGACGATGCGCAGAGGAGAAGACAAGAGGATATGTGCTGCTAGATCTGACATGGAGGTCTCTGTCCACTCCTTCCATGCCACGAACCTCCAACTGGTTCTTCTTTTCAGTAGGATATGCAGTCCATACAGTCCATGTTCTGGCCGCTTTTTGATATGTGCATTACCGTGTTCTTCCTGTAGGTGCTATTCAATCCATCAGTTGCTAGCGGCCTGCTGTGATTAAGGTTTGCTCCCTTCCACTGCTATATCGCTTGGTTTTATGGGCCATTCTTAGATCCCTTTGTTCTGCAGGAGGCCGTGTTATTTTGGTGTGCGAGAGAGATCTTGCAGGCTGGCAGGTACGCCTCCAACTTTATTGGTTCTATATATGTTTGCTATATTGACTATCTCTAAGTGGTTGTTGTTATATGTGTTTCCCGTCTGCATGCTGGTTGTTTCCACTTGATCTATCTCTAGGTGTTTGATGTTATATGTGTTTCTACTGTGCTAAATTTCAGCATTATTACAGTAGCACATAGGATTTCTGTATTATTTGCATTTACTCCTGCTAAGAACATGTGTTTAATTTTTGTCTTATTTGCCCCAATTTACTGCTGATAAGAACATGTACACAAAATCTTCTTTTACTGTTTCCTCTTGATGTTGAGAACAGATGCTTTGAACATGAGCATGTGGGCAATTTGGATTTGTCTGAAGAAGAGACAAAGAAAACAATCTCAACATGCTGGTTGTGCTAGGTGAGTTCCTCTTCGATGACATGTTGACGTGTTGTAAAGTTATCATTGTTGACGACAGTGCCATATCTAATCATGCCGGAGTGTTTTGCCTTGCGATGTTCAGCTTGTTCTTGTTTCTTAAATTTTTTTGTTAGCTTACTTTGTTAAGTTCCTCTTATGGCTGGTGGGAGGATTATTTAGCTGACCAAGTATAGTATGATGGTAATATCAAATCTACGATTATTAAAGCATCTTTTGTGTAGGTATCGTAAACAGACTTAGCGCTGTAGTATCTTTCAGAATCATTGTTAGGTTAATGATGTTGCAAGTTTCCCTTTGACAGATTTCTCAAGCATTGGCAAGGCTACGGTAACGGGGAGTGTCAGCAACTACAATTAATTCATTTATCCATGGAATTGGGATAACAAAAAGGTAAAATGGCATGCATGATCACTCTTTTAGAATGTAAAAAAATCTTAACTGGAATTTAAGAAAGTTGACACCGCATCTCTGGTTCATTCAACGAATTTTTCTGCTCTTCAGTTTTAACTTTCTATGACTGGTTGTGATAGTGAAGGTCGATATTTTGATCTCTAATGGAATTTTCATCTTCTTGATTTTCCTCTATCTATGTAGAGGTCTCAAGAAAGAGAAAATAACTTGTGGTTCAAGCAGCAAGAAGATAGCCAGCCTAAATGAATCAAAACAAGAACAAGCGTCGGTAATTTACAAATGAGGAAGTGTAGCTGGTATGGCCTCTCTGTTTTACCCGAAATCAACCAGAGGAAAAACTGCTGGACAATCATCTTCTTGCCATTTAATAGTTGACTTCCTACCATGATTTGCTTCCTAAAAGAAATAGCAGTCAACTTGAAATAAGTAATTTATCTAGCTACCAATGCTTATTCTAGACTGATTATGTTTCTTCCAATTGCGGACAGGGTTTTTTAGTTGACACTTTAGTCTACATATCTGCTAAATATTTACATGTTTGCATGGCCAGAAAAAAAATCAGATACTGTACTTAAGCATTAGTGATGGGTTAGTTATTCTACTTCTTTCGGCTAAATGTTTAGCAAGGACTGCATGTTTGAAACAACTAACTCACCTTGCTTTTGGTACATTTTCCTTGTATATAACTCGCTTTTCTATTTCTCGAGGACAAGAACACCATATATATATTTGAGAGGTTGGCCCTGATTTTAGATACAATGCGCCTGATGGTTTAAATTTATTCTGCTCCTTACATCAGGGTCTGTGGTACTTTCAGACTTGAGGGAAGATTTTACTGTATGATATAAATTAAATCATTTGTTTCTACTACATGTTAAAGGAGTTGGCCAATGTTGGCATGAAGCCATAAAAGTTAGCTGGATGTGGAGGAATTTGGTAGTGGTGGTGAATTGGCACCTTTTCCTTGCTTGCCATCATGCCATGATTTGAAATTTAGTTGTCAGGCTACGTAATTCACACCGAGACCAGCGAAAGGAATTCGTGCGCTAGCTCCATCATACATTTGCGCCTCTAAACTTAGTTTGTTGACTAAATTGTGTAGTGCCCTTTTGCCGTTCTCTACTCCTTTTGCAGTTTTAACCGTAAAATATGATATATGATATAATGGTTATTTTGTACATCGAGCAGGTGATGTAATTACTTTCAATAGCGCTTCAGCTCTGCAATCGACAGTTTGACCTCATGCTAGGGCAGCCTCAGCCAGTTGCCTCTTCTATTAAAGGTAAAGAACAGAAGCCTTTTTATTGATATTGCTGTATGGAAAGTTTACTGGAAATTATGATTCTAAGTGGGTGTGAATAACATGCTTTGTCTTGAAATAATGACATATGGAGAAACTATAGTTTCCATACTAAACTTGGTATTTTGATTCACACAAAGTTTCTGTCTACTGATGATTAAACTCATATTTACCATATGAATAAAGTGACATCAAAAGGAAAATGAACAACAGAGAGAATTAAGTATGCCTTATAAGCATGTTTTCACTTAAGATAGATTTGAATGACTTCACAAATATTCCTGTCAATATAGATTGTAAAGTAGCAGTAGCCTATACAGATAGCTGCAGTTGTTGGCTGCACATGACAACTTCATGTTATTCTGCGCTCACCATAATAATCAATTTTTTTGTTCCATGTAAAGTGGCATGCTTCTTTCTTACTAATTGTCAATTCTTTTGTATAGGGTCCCTCAGCTACTTATGTTTTGCTAGACAATGAGGGTATGTAGATAGCATGTATGTTTTTTACATTGTTTTGCGCAGGTTGAGATGCATCACATGATGTTTTCCTTTTACATTTATGGGTATTACAGAACCCTTTCTTTTTCCACAAGGGGCAGTAGCTGTGCCATTCGATTTGGAGGACAAAGAGTTGATCACAAAGGGGTATCATTCAGGATATATACACAAAAGAGTATAGAACCAAATTATATGATGTAATTGACTACTATCTATTAACTTCTCATGTAGACAATGTTCACAAGTTCATGTATTAAGTACATTTTATTGTGTCACTTGTGTTTACTCATTTTTTAATGCAAGTTTACTGCTACTCGGAGTTCCTAATCGCAGACTCAACTATCTTGACCTACCGATGATCTAATTTGTGGCATTATTACCTTAAGAACATATTTGTATTTAATTTCTTTTATATATAGGGGTATAAGTTCTTACCAAATGTACTCAAATATACATTTATTGAAAAAAATGTAAATGTTTTCAACACGAACATGGTTTTAAACGGGTCTTTGCGCCATTTGGCGCAACTGGTCATCTAGTAACATAAAAAAGCTTCTTGATGACACTGGTGTTTGGCGGCAAGGAATGGAGTTAAAGGACCATATCAAGGGCTATTTCTTAAATCTTTTTATCTCCGAAGTGGGGCAACCGAATATGGAAGTTTTATCTCTTGTTAGGAGAAGAGTTTTAGATGAGATGAATAATGCCCTCCTGGTGCCCTATACGGCTGATGATGTTCGTAGAGCTCCTTTTGATACTATAGATTTAAAATCCCCATGTCCTGACGGTCTCCATGCTATTTTTTACAAAAGATTTTGGCCTATGCTTGGAGACGATCTTGTTCAAGAAGTTTTGCAAGCGGTGAATACTTGTACTATTCCAGATGGATGGAATGATACTGCGATAGTAATGATCCCAAAGGTTAATTCATCAGAAAATGTAACCCAGTTCAGACCAATTAGCCTTTGTATTGTTGTTTCCAAGATTATATCAAAAATAGTGGCCGCTCGATTGAAGGTATTTCTCCCAGAAATCAGCCCGACTCAGAGTGCTTTTGTGCCCGGAAGAATGATTACTGATAATATTTTAGTGGCCTATGAATATTTTCACAAAATAAAAAATAAGAGGGAAGGAAAGGAAGGTGTGTGTGCTGTCAAACTTGACGTGCATAAAGCATATGACCGGGTTGAGTGGGTTTTCCTGAAAGAGATTATGTTGAAGTTGGGCTTCCATGAGAGTTGGGTCAATTTTATTATGCAATGTGTTTCCACTGTATAGAATATGGGGTTAGGTTCAATACGGAAGAAACAATGAGCTTAAGCCCTCCAGAGGATTTTCGTCCCAGTTATCTCCTTATTTATTTTTGTTATGTACTAAGGGCCTGACTGCTCTCTTGTGACATGCGGAGGAGACTGGGAAAATTGAAGGTGTGAAGGTATGTAGGGAGGCTCCTTCTATTACAAATCTTCTATTTGCGGATGACTCACTAATCCTGATGAAAGCTAATATACACAATGTCGAGGCTTTGAAAGCCATTCTGGATTCGTATTGTACCGACTCTGGGCAAATGGTGAGTGTTGAGAAATCAAGCATATTTTTTAGCCCCAAAACGAGAGTGGATATCAGGGAGCAAATTTGTACCACTCTCAATATTATAGTTGAAGCTCTGAATGATAAATATTTGGGCCTACCGGCTAATGTGGGTATGGACAAGTCTGACTGTTTCCGTTACTTGATTGACCATATCATCATGAAGATAATGAAGGAAATATACCCTAGAGGCAATAATAAAGTTGTTATTTATATTTCCTTATGTCATGATAAATCTCTATTATTCATGCTAGAATTGTATTAACCGGAAACTTGATACAGGTGTGAATACATAGATAAAACAAAGTGTCCCTAGTATGCCTCTACTAGACTAGCTCGTTAATCAAAGATGGTTAAGTTTCCTGACCATAGACATGTGTTGTCACTTGATGAATGTGATCACATCATTAGGAGAATGTTGTGATGGACAAGACCCATTCGTTAGCTTAGCAAAATGATTGTTAAGTTTTATTGCTATTGCTTTCTACATGACTTATACATATTCCTCTGACTATGAGATTATGCAACTCCCTAATACCGGAGGAACACCTTGTGTGCTATCAAACGTCACAACGTAACTGGGTGATTATAAAGATGCTCTACAGGTATCTCTGATGGTGTTTGTTGGGTTGGCATAGATCGAGATTAGGATTTGTCACTTCGTGTATCGGAGAGGTATCTCTGGGCCCTCTCGGTAATGCACATCACTATAAGCCTTGCAAGCAATGTGACTAATGAGTTAGTTACGGGATGATGCATTACAGAATGAATAAAGAGACTTACTGGTAACGAGATTGAACTAGTTATGAGGATACCGACGATTGAATCTCGGGCAAGTAACATACCGATGACAAAGGGAATGACGTATGTTGTTATGCGGTTTGACCGATAAATATCTTCGTAGAATATGTAGGAACCAATATGAGCATCCAGGTTTCGCTTTTGGTGATTGATCGAAGATGTGTCTCGGTCATGTCTACATAGTTCTCGAACCCGTAGGGTCCGCTCGCTTATGTTCGATGACGATTTGTATTATGAGTTATGTGTTTTGGTGACTGAAGTTTGTTCGGAGTTTCGGATGAGATCACGGACCTGACGAGGAGTCTCGAAATAGTCGAGAAGTAAAGGTTCATATATTGGAAGGTTATGTTCGGACATCGGAATGGTTCTGAGTGATTCAGCTATTTTACCGGAGTACCGAGGGGTTACCGGAACCCCTCGGGGCAAATATTGGGCCTTAGTGGGCCTTAGTGGAGAGAGAGGAGGGCCGCAAGGGGTGGCCGCCCCCCTCCCCCTCCCATGGCAGTCCGAATTGGACTAGGGGGAGGGGGAAGCGCCCCCCTTTCCCTCTCCCTCTCCCTCTCCTTCCTTTTCCCTCCGGTGGAGAAAGGAAAGAGGGGGGGCAAATCCTACTTGGACTAGGAGTCCAAGTAGGACTCCCCCCATGGCGCGCCCCTCCTGGCCGCCGGCCTCCTCCTCCCCTCCTTTATATACGGGGGCGGGGGGCACCCCAAAGGCACAACAGTTATTCTCTTAGCCGCATGCGGTGCCCCCCTCCACAACTTACGCCTCCGGTGATAGTGTCGTAGTGCTTAGGCGAAGCCCTGCGCGGATCACATCACCATCACCTTCACCAGGCCGTCATGCAGACGTAACTCCCCCTCGACCCTCTGCTGGATCAAGAGTTCGAGGGACGTTATCGAGCTGAACGACTGCTGAACACGGAGGTGCCGTATGTTCGGTACTAAGATCGGCTGGATCGTGAATACGTTTGACTACATCAACCGCGCTAACATAACGCTTCCGCTTTTGGTCTACGAGGGTACATGGACACACTCTCCCCCTCTCATTGTTATGCATCTCCTAGATAGATCTTGCGTGATCGTAGGAACTTTTTTGAAATTGCATGCTACGTCCCCCAACAGTGGCATCCGAGTTAGGTCTATGCATAGATGATATGCACGAGTAGAATACAAAGAGTTGTGGGTGATAATAGTCATACTGCTTACCACCAACTCTTACTTTGATTCGGCGGTATTGTTGGATGAAGCGGCCCGGACCGACATTACATGACCGTGTTCATGAGGTTGGTTCTACCAACGTGCTTCGCACACAGGTGGCTGACGGGTCTCTGTTTATCCAACTTTAGTTGAATCGAGTTTGACTACGGCCGATCCTTGTTGAAGGTTAAAGCAACATACTTGACGAAAAATCGTTGTGGTTTTGATGCGTAGGTAAGAACGGTTCTTGCTAGAAGCCCATAGTAGCCACATAAAACTTGCAACAACAAAGTAGAGGACGTCTAACTTGTTTTTGCAGGGTATGTTGTGATGTGATATGGTCAAGACATGATGCGATATAAGTTATTGTATGAGATGATCATGTTTTGTAAAAGTTATCAGCAGCTGGCAGAAGCCTTATGGTTGTCCCTTTATTGTATGTAATGCAATCGCCATGTAAATGCTTTAATTTATCACTAAGCAGTAGCGATAGTCGTAGAAGCAATAGTTGGCGAGACGACAACGACGCTACGATGGAAATCAAGGTGTCAAGCCGGTGACGATGGAGATCATGACAGTGCTTTGGAGATGGAGATCAAAGGCACAAGATGATGATGGCCATATCATGTCACATATTTTGATTGCATGTGATGTTTATCTTTTATGCATCTTATTTTGCTTAGTACAACGGTAGCACTATAAGATGATCCCTCACTAAATTTTAAGGTATAAGTGTTCTCCCGGAGTATGCACCGTTGCGACAGTTCGTCGTGCCGAGACACCACGTGATGATCGGGTGATAAGCTCTACGTTCACATACAACGGGTGCAAGATAGTTTTGCACGTGCGGAATACTCAGGGTAAACTTGACGAGCCTAGCATATGCAGATATGGCCTCAGAACACTGAGACCGAAAGGTCGAACGTGAATCATATAGTAGATATGATCAACATAGAGACGTTCACCATTGAAAACTACTCCATCTCACGTGATGATCGGACATGGTTTAGTTGATTTGGATCACGTGATCATTTAGATGACTCGAGGGATGTCTATCTAAGTGGGAGTTCTTAAGTAATATGATTAATTTAACTTTAATTTATCATGAACTTAGTCCTGATAATATTTGCATATTTGTGTTGTAGATAAATAGCTTGCGATGTAGCTCCCCGTTTATTTTTTGATATGTTCCTAGAGAAAATAAGTTGAAAGACGTTAGTAGCAATGATGTGGACTGGGTCCGTGATCTAAGGATTATTCTCATTGCTGCACAGAAAAATTATGTCTGTGATGCACCGCTAGGTGATAGACCTATTTGCAGGAGTAGATGGAGACGTTATGAATGTTTTGACAAGCTCGATATGATGACTACTTGATAGTTTAGTGCACCATGCTTTACGGCTTAGACCCGGGACTTCAAAAATGTTTTGAACGCCACAGAGCATATGAGATGTTCCAAGAGCTGGAGTTGGTATTTCAGACTCATGCCCGAGTCGAGAGGTATGAGACCTCTGACAAGTACTTTGCCTACAAGATGGAGGAGAATAGCTCAACCAGTGAGCATATGCTCAGAATTCTGAGTACTACAAATCACTTGAATCAAGTGGGAGTTAATCTTCCAGATAAGATAGTGATTGACAGAGTTCTCTAGTCACTATCACCAAGTTACTGGAACTTCGTAATGAACTATAATATGCAAGGGATAACAAAAACAATTCCCGAGCTCTTCGTGATGCTGAAATCAACGAAGGTAGAAATCAAGAAAGAGCATCAATTGTTGATGGTTAACAAGACCACTAGTTTCAAGTAAAAGGGCAAAGGAAAGAAAGGGAACTTCAAGAAGAATGGCAAGCAAGTTGCCACTCCCATGAAGAAGCCCAAATCTAAACCAAAGCCTGAAACTAAGTGCTTCTACTGCAAAGGGAATGGTCATTGGAAGCGGAACTACCCCAAATACTTGGCGGATAAGAAGGATGGCAAAGTGAACAAAGGTATATTTGATATACAGATTATTGATGTGTACCTTACTAGTGTTCGTAGTAGCCCCTGGGTATTTGATACTAGTTTAGTTGCTAAGATTAGTAACTCGAAAAAGGAGTTGCAGAATGAACAGAGACTAGTTAAGGGTGAGGTGACGATGTGTGTTGGAACTGATTCCAAGGTTGATACAATCACCATCGCAAACTCCCTCTACCTTCGAGATTAGTGTTGAACCTAAAATAAATGTTATTTGGTGTTTGCGTTAAGCATCAATATGATTAGATCATGTTTATTGCAATACAGTTACTCATTTAAGCCAGAGAATAATTATTGTTCTATTTACATGAATAAAACCTTATGTGGTCATACACCCAAGGTGAATGGTTTATTGAATCTCGATCATAGTGATACACATATTCATAATATTGGTGCCAAAAGGTGCAAAGTTAATAATGATAGTGCAACATACTTGTGGCACTACCGTCTAGGTAATATTGGTGTAAAGCGCATGAAGAAACTCCATGCAGATGGATTTTTGGAATCACTTGATTATGAATCATTTGATGCTTGCGAACCATGCCTCATGGGCAAGATGACTAAGACTCCATTCTCCGGAACAATGGAGCGAGCTACTGACTTATTGGAAATAAAACATACCGACGTATGCGGTCCGATGAGTGTTGAGGCTCGCAGCGAGTGTCGTTATTTTCTGACCTTCACAGATGATTTGAGCAGATATGCGTATATCTACTTAATGAAACACAAGTCTAAAACATTTGAAAAGTTCAAAGAATTTCAGAGTGAAGTGGAGAATCATCGTAACAAGAAAATAAAGTTTCTACCGATTTGATCGCGGAGGCGAATATTTGAGTTACGAGTTTGGCCTTCATTTAAAACAATGTGGAATAGTTTCACAACTCACGCCACCTGGAACACCACAACGTATTGGTGTGTCCGAATGTCGTAACCGTACTTTATTAGATATGGTGCGGTCTATGATGTCTCTTACCGATTTACCACTATCATTTTGGGGTTATGCATTGGAGACAGCTGCATTCACTTTAAATAGGGCACCATATAAATCTGTTGAGACGACACCGTATGAATTGTGGTTTGGCAAGAAACATAAGTTGTCGTATCTTAAAAGTTTGGGGTTGCGATGCTTATGTGAAAAACCATCAGCCTGATAAGCTCGAACCCAAATCGGAGAAGTGCGTCTTCATAGGATACCCAAAAGAGACTGTTGGATACACCTTCTATCACAGATCCGAAGGCAGAATCTTTGTTGCTAAGAATGGATCCTTTCTAGAGAAGGAGTTTCTCTCGAAAGAAGTGAGTGGGAGGAAAGTAGCACTTGATGAGGTAATTGTACCTTCTCTTGAATTAGAAAGTAGTTCATCACAAAATCAGTTCCAGTGATGCCTACACCAATTAGTGAGGAAGCTAATGATGATGATCATGAAACTTCAGATCAAGTTATTACCAAAACTTCGTAGGTCAACCAGAGCATGTTCCGCACCAGAGTGGTATGGTAATTCCGTTCTGGAAGTCATGTTACTAGACCATGACGAATCTACAAACTGTGAGGAAGCGATGATGAGCCCAGATTTCGCAAAATGACTTGAAGCCATGAAATCTGAGATAGGATCCATATATAAGAACAAAGTGTGGACTTTGGTGGACTTGCCCGATGATCGGCAAACCATTGAGAATAAATGGATCTTCAAGAGGAAGATGGACGCTGATAGTAGTGTTACTATCTACAAAGCTCAAATTGTCGCAAAAGGGTTTCCACGAGTTCAAGGAGTTGACTACGATGAGACCTTCTCACCCGTAGAGATGCTTAAGTCTGTCCGAATCATGTTAGCAATTGCTGCATTTTATGAAATCTGGCAAATGGATGTCAAAACTGCATTCCTTAATGGATTTCTTAAAGAAGAGTAGTATATGATGCAACCAAAAGGTTTTGTCGATCCTAAAGGTGCTAACAAAGTGTGCAAAACTCCAGCGATCCATCTTTGGACTGGTGCAAGCATCTCAGAGTTGGAATATATGCTTTGATAAGGTGATCAAAGCATGTGGTTTTATACAGACTTATGGTGAAGCCTGTATTTACAAAAAAGTGAGTGTGAGCTCTGTAGCATTTCTGATATTATATGTGGATGACATATTGTTGATTGGAAATGATATAGAATTTCTGGATAGCATAAAAGGATACTTGAATAAGAATTTTTCAATAAAAGACCTCGGTAAAGCTACTTATGCATTGGGCATCAAGATCTATAGAGACAGATCGAGATGCTTAATAAGACTTTCATGAAGCACACACCTTGACAAGAATTTGAAGGAATTCAAAATGGATCAGTCAAAGGAGTTCTAGCTTGCATTGTAAAGTGTGAAGTTGAGTAAGACTCAAAGACCGACCACGACAGAAGATAGAAAGAGAATGAAAGTCATTCCATATGCCACAGCCAGAGGTTCTATAAAGTATGCCATGTTGTGTACCAAACATGTTGTGTGCCTTGCTATGAGTTTGGCAAGAGGGTACAATAGTGATCCAGGAGTAGATCACTTGACAACGGCCAAAATCATTTAGAGGACTAAGGAAATGTTTCTTGGTTATGGAGGTGATAAAGGGTTCACCGTAAAGGGTTACGACGATGGAAGCTTTAGCACTAATTGATATCCCACAAGTATAGGGGATCACAACAGTTTTTGAGGGTAGAGTATTCAACCCAAATTTATTGATTCGACACAAGGGGAGCCACAGAATATTCTCAAGTATTAGCAGTTGAGTTGTCAATTCAACCACACCTGGATAACTTAGTATCTGCGACAAAGTATTTAGTGGCAAAGTAGTATGGAAGTAACGGTAACAGTGGCAAAAGTAACAGTAGAAGTTTTGTAGTAATTGTAACAATAGCAACAGTAAAGTAAATAAGCAAAGAGCAGTATGTGAAAAGCTCGTAGGCATTGGATCAGTGATGGATAATTATGTCGAATGCGATTCCTCATGTAATAGTTATAACATAGGGTGACACAGAACTAGCTCCAGTTCATCAATGTAATGTAGGCATGTATTCCGGATATAGTCATACGTGCTTATGGAAAAGAACTTGCATACATCTTTTGTCCTACCCTCCCGTGGCAGCGGGGTCCTAGTGGAAACTAAGGGATATTAAGGCCTCCTTTTAATAGAGTACCGGACCAAAGCATTAACACTTAGTGAATACATGAACTCCTCAAACTACGGTCATCACCAAGAAGTATCCCGATTATTGTCACTTCGGGGTTGTCGGATCATAACACATAATAGGTGACTATAGACTTGCAAGATAGGATCAAGAACTCGCATATATTCATGAAAACATAATAGGTTCAGATCTGAAATCATGGCACTCAGGACCTAGTGACAAGCATTAAGCATAGCAAAGTCATAGCAACATCAATCTTAGAACATAGTGGATACTAGGGATCAAACCCTATCAAAACTAACTTGATTACATGGTAAATATCATCCAACCCATCACCGTCCAGCAAGCCTATGATGGAATTACTCACGCACGGTGGTGAGCATCATGAAATTGGTGATGGAGGATGGTTGATGATGACGACGGCGACGAATCCCCCTCTCCGGAGCCCCGAACAGACTCCAGATTAGCCCTCCCGAGAGAGATTAGGGCTTGGCGGTGGCTCCGTATCGTAAAACGCGATGAAACTTTCTCCTTGATTTTTTTTCTCCGTGAAAGCAAATATATGGAGTTGGAGTTAAGGTCGGTGGACGTCCAGGGGGCCCACGAGGCAGGGGGCGCACCCTAAGGGAGGGGGCACGCCTCCCACCCTCGTGGACAGGGTGTGGGCCCCCTGGCGCTGATTCTTTCGCCAGTATTTTTTATTTATTCTGAAAAGTTGCTTCGTGGATTTTCAGTTCATTCCGAGAACTTTTATTTCTGCACAAAAATAACACCATGGCAGTTCTGCTGAAAACAACGTCAGTCCGGGTTAGTTTCATTCAAATCGTGCAAGTTAGAGTCCAAAACAAGGGCAAAAGTGTTTGGAAAAGTAGATACGACGGAGGCGTATCAACTCCCCCAAGCTTAAACCTTTGCTTGTCCTCAAGCAATTCAGTTGACAAACTGAAAGTGATAAAGAAAAACTTTTACAAACTCGGTTTGCTCGTGTTGTTGTAAATATGTAAAGCCAGCATTCAAGTTTTCAGCAAAGATTATGAACTAACTATATTCACAATAACACTTAGGTCTCATGTTTACTCATGTCAATGGCATAATCAATTAGTGAGCAATAATAATAAAACTCGGATGACAACACTTTCTCAAAATAATCATAATATGATATAACAAGATGGTATCTCGCTAGCCCTTTCTGAGACCGCAAAACATAAATGCAGAGCACCTTTAAAATCAAGGGCTGACTAAACATTGTAATTCATGGTAAAAGAGATCCAGTCATAGTCATACCCAATATAAATTAATAGTAATGCATGCAAATGACAGCGATGCTCTCCAGCGGGTGCTTTTTAATAAGAGGGTGATGACTCAACATAAAAGTAAATAGATAGGCCCTTCACAGAGGGAAGCAGGGATTTGTAGAGGTGCTAGAGCTCGATTTTAAAATAGAGATGAATAACATTTTGAGCGGTATACTTTCACTGTCAACATAACAACTATAAGATCTCGATATCTTCCATGCTACACACATTATAGGCGGTTCCCAAACAGAATGGTAAAGTTTATACTCCCCCACCACCAACAAGCATCAATCCATGGGGAGTTTTGTTTAATTATTTTGATTTGATTTGAGCATGGGACTGGGCATCCCGGTTACCAGCCATTTTCTCGTGAATGAGGAGCAGAGTCCACTCCTCTTGAGAATACCCGCCTAACATGGAAGATACAGACAACCCTAGTTGATACATGAGCTGCTCGAGCATACAAAACAGAATTTCATTTGAAGGTTTAGAGTTTGGCACATACAAATTTACTTGGAATGGCAGGTAGATACCGCATATAGGAAGGTATGGTGGACTCATATGGAATAACTTTGGGGTTTATGGAGTTTGGATGCACAAGCAGTATTCCCGCTTAGTACAGGTGAAGGCTAGCAAGAGACTGGGAAGCGACCAACTGAGAGAGCGACAACAGTCATGAACATACATTAAAATTAATATACACTGAGTGCAAGCATGAGTAGGATATAATCCACCATGAACATAAATATCGTGAAGGCTATGTTGATTTTGTCTCAACTACATGCGTGAACATGTGCCAAGTCAAGTCACTCGAACCATTCAAAGGAGGATACCACCCTATCATACCACATCACAACCATTTTAATAGCATATTGGCACGCAAGGTAAACCATTATAAACTCTTAGCTAATTAAGCATGGCATAAGCAACTATAATCTCTAATTGTCATTGCAAACATGTTTATTCATAATGGGTTGAATCAGGAACGATGAACTACTCATATTTACAAAAACAAGAGAGGTCGAGTTCATACCAGCTTCTCTCATCTCAATCAGTCCATCATATATTGTCATTATTTCCTTTCACTTGCACGACCGAACGGTGTGGATAATAATAATAGTGCACGTGCATTGGACTAAGTCAGAATCTGCAAGCATTCAATTCAAGGGAGAAGACAAGGTAATATGGGCTCTTGGTTAAATCAACAATCAAGCATATTGGATCCACTAAACATTTTCATTATGGTCTTATCCTCTCGACCCCCAAAGGAAAGAAAAGAAATAAAACTATTTACACGGGAAAGCTCCCAACAAGCAGAAGAAGAACGAGAAATCTTTTGGGGTTTTCTTTTAATTACTACTGCAAGCATGGAAATTAAACTGACTAATTTTTTTTGTTTTTCTTAAGGTTTATCAAACACACAAGAAGAAATCTAGAAAAAGAAATTAAACTAGCATGGATAGTACAATGAAAGAGTATGAGCATCGACAACTAGAATGAATGTGTGAACATGAATGTAATGTCAGTGAGAAATATGTATTACCCCAAACTTAGGCTTTTGGCCTAAGTTGGTCTATGCCCATGGATCGCGGCTACTCTCCCCAGTGTACTGAGGAGTGTCATCATACTGCCACTGGCTGGCGATCTCCTCCGGATCCCAGTGATAAGATGATGGACGATAAGGATCAAGTGGTGGTTCCGGCTCGGGCTCTGGGGCTGATGTCTGGCCCCGGTATGCGTAAACGGTCATCGGCAAGACGAGGTAATGGCCTGCAGTTAAATCAAACAAAGAGGGCGCAAGCAAAATAATAGTCTCACTGTGTTTCATATTAAATCTCAAATTATACAAAAGCATCTTATCATCATTATTAATAATAAACTCACGTGCTACCATGCTCTTATAATCTAGAAAGGTAGGGGGCAGCAATTTTTCCTCTTTCTCAAAATGCCTAATAGGTATCCTGAAATGTTTAGCAAGACGTGCAGCATAGATACCTCCAAAGATGGAGCCTTTTGTACGGTTCATGCTTAATCGTTTAGTAATAATAGCACCCATACTAACAGAGTTATCACGAAATAAAGCATGGAACAAAATAATAATATTAGGAACACTAAGGTTTCCACAGTTTTCGTGACCAATTAAGCATCGACTAGCAAATATGGCAAAGTAGCGTAAAACAGGAAAATGTATGCTAGTAATTCTTGCATCGGAAACCCTCCTCGATTCCCCTACGGTAATAGTATCAATAAAACCATCCACATCTTTACGATGCGGTTCCTCTAAGCTGCCCTCAAAGGGTATTTTACAAACTGCGCAAAAATCACATAATGACATCTCCCTAGCCACATCATATAAATGAAAAGCTACTGAAGGAGGTGATTTCTTAGGATAATAGTAGAAGTTTTGCATGAAAGTATTGGTGAGTAAGAGATATTGTTCAATCCGGTCGTGGAGGAAGTCGATGAGGCCCGCATTATGAGCCAAAGAATATAAGTCATCATAAATCCCGGCTGCTCTTAAGAAATCATCACAAGGCCATTCGCACGACCGTACTTCCGCCACACGAGGAAGATTATACTTGGCCTTTTCATTCTCCTTAGTTTGTTTATCCTTAGAGCGTTGGCTAGAAGAGCCCCTCAAGAACAATCTCTTCATCTTTTTCTGAAAATTTCTGATATTTTTTGTAACTCAAAATAAAAGTGAATCAAACTCAATAAAATTGATAGCAACTACTCCCACAAGTGCCTAGAGCCTATATCATGCATTAGAATTACTTGGGACCATATAAATTTGGCATGCAAGCTCAAGAATAGGGTCACCTAGGCAGCAAAAATTTGCAATGAATAAAGCACTAGAACAAAAACTAATTGGACCATTGGAGGAGTCACGTACCAAGGAACAATCTCCCAAAGCAGTTTTGTGAATGGAGCTTTGAGCAAGGAGATCGAAAATAGCAGCAAAGTGAGCTAGAACTCATGCTTGAGCTAGATGGTGATTTTTTGGGAGGAAGATGAAGTGTGTGGGTGCAGGAATAAGTGGGAGAGAATTCCTTATTTGGCCCATTCTTAAAATTTATTTCCTTTTTTGGCCCAAATTTTTGCATTTTTCCTTTTTTGACACTCAAACTTTATTTTGTTCCCTCTGTGACACTTCCGTCAATTTTGACCTGTAACGGTGTTAAGTTTAACCCGAAAAGACTATTTTACCCCTAGTATTGTATGTGACCAAATTATTTACATGCACACATGCATCTGATCACCTTGATGTGTTGGAGCTGAGCACGTACCTGCAAGCTAGCCTCAACAAAGCAGCCAAGTTGGCAGCTTAATTGATGTACAGTACCTATCTAATAGTACGTGCACTATAGCCGTGCACGTATGTACTCGCCGGCTGGCGAGTTGCACCAGATAGCCTGTTGCAATCCATCTATTTGTTTCGCGTTCGTTCCAATGAGAGAAGTCGCTACGTTTTGAGAGACGATCAGATCGATCAAGCAGAAGCAAGTCGCGTATGTACGTCTATGCAAGAGTTAGGCCAGAATCAATTAAGCTGCCAGCCTGCTAGCTTGCACGTACCCTGCTGCTACTTGAAAATCAATCAAGTTGTTTGCATGTGCTAGCTTGCACGTATGTATTGTTTCTGGAGGATACAAGCTACAGTTGTAATATGATGTACAAAAATGGCCGACAGCCTCGGAGCCGCCGTGCATGGGAGGTGGCAGCGGCCTCGGCGCACCCATGCACGGGAGGAGGATACAGTCGGCCGCTTGTTGGGCACGGGGAACCTCGGCCCCAACACAGATACATGGAAGAGCAAGAAACCTATACGCACACGCACAGGAGGTTATGTTGTGTTTTAACTCACAACACGGATTTTTCACTAAAAAAATTAAAAAACTCCTAACACAGATCCCTCGCCCTCCCTTTTCTTCTGTTCGTTCATGCCCCTTCTCTTCTCTTTTCTGGTGACATACTACCATCAAGGGCAAAATTGTCATTTCATGTGCCAGTTAACACCATTGGATGGAAAAATGGATGAAAGGGTCACATAGGGCACAAAAGAAGTTTAAGTGTCAAAAGGGGAAGAAAATAATTTAAAGGGCCAAAAAGGGAAGCAAATTTTAAGAATGGCCAAATAAGGAATTCTCTCAATAAGTGGAGGGGAGCCACCATGGGCCCACGAGGCAGGGGGCACGCCCTGGACCCTCGTGGCCAGGTGCCAGCTCCCCTGCTGTGTTCTCAGTGCCAGATATTCTCAAATATTCCAGAAAAAAATCATACTAAATTTGCAGGGCATTTGGAGAACTTTTATTTTTGGGGTATTTTTTATTGCATGGATAATTCAGAAAACAAACAGAAAATACTATTTTTTTAATTTATTTAATCTAAATAACAGAAAGTAAAAGGAGGGTACAGAAGGTTGTGCCTTCTAATTTCATCCATCTCATGCTCATCAAAAGGAATCCACTAACAAGGTTGATCAAGTCTTGTTAACAAACTCATTCCGAATAACATGGGACCGGAGAAATTTTGAATAACACTAGGTTACCTCAACGGGGATATGCACATCCACAATAATAAGAATATCATATTTCTTCTTGACAGTAGGAAGAGGAAATTCAAAACCTCCAATAATAATCGATGGAATTTTTCCAATAGAATTGATGCTATGAACTTGAGGTTGTTTCCTCGGAAAGTGTACCGTATGCTCATTACCATTAACATGAAAAGTGACATTGCCTTTGTTGCAATCAATAACAGCCCCTGTAGTATTCAAAAAGGGTCTACCAAGGATAATCAACATACTATCGTCCTCGGGAATATCAAGAATAACAAAGTCCGTTAAGATAGTAATGTTTGCAACCACAACAGGCACATCCTCACAAATACCGACATGTATAGGAGTTGATTTATCAGCCATTTACAAAGATATTTCAGTAGGTGTCAACTTATTCAATTCAAGTCTATGATATAAAGAGAGAGGCATAACACTAATGCCGGCTCCAAGATCACATAAAGCAGTTTTAACATAGTTTCTTTTAATGGAGCATGGTATAGTTGGTACTCATGGATCTCCAAGTTTCTTAGGTATTCCACCCTTAAAAGTGTAATTAGCAAGCATGGTGGAAATTTCAGCTTCCGGTATCTTTCTTTTATTTGTAATAATATCTTTCATGTACTTAGCATAAGGGTTTACTTTAAGCATATCAGTTAAGCGCATACGTAAGAAGATAGGTCTAATCATTCCAGCGAAGCGCTCAAAACCCTCATCATCCTTTTTCTTGGATGGCTTAGGAGGAAAAGGCATGGGTTTCCGAACCCATGGTTCTCTTTATTTACCGTGCTTCGTAGCAACAAAGTCTCTCTTATCATAACGTTGATTCTTTGATTATGGGTTATCAAGATCAACAGCAGGTTCAATCTCTACATCATTATTATTGCTAGGTTGAGCATCAACATGAACATTATCATTAACATTATCACTAAGTTCATGTTCATCACCAGATTGTGTTTCAGCATCAGAAATAGAAATATCTTTGGGATTCTCATGTGTGTCTACAACAGGTTCACTAAAAGCATGCAAAGTCCTATCATTTTTCTTTTTCTTCCTTTTAGAAGGACTAGGTGCATCTAAATTATTTCTCTGAGAATCTTGCTCAATTCTCTTAGGGTGGCCTTCAGGATACAAAGGTTCCTGAGTCATTTTACCCGTTCTAGTAGCCACTCTAACAGCAAAATCATGTTTATTATTTAATTCATCAAGCAAATCATTTTGATCTTTAAGTATTTGTTCTGCTTGAGTGTTAACCATAGAAGCATATTTACTAATGAGTTTAAATTCACCTTTAACTCTAGCCATATAATCACTCAAGCGTCCAATCATGTAAGCATTACTCTTTAATTCTCTACCAACATAAGCATTGAAGTTTTCTTGCGTAGCCATAAAGTCATCAAATTCATCCAAACATTGGCTAGGAAACTTAGTAGACGGGATTTCAACTTTATCATATCTATAGAGAGAATTTACCTTTACTACCTATGTCGGGTTATCAAGACCATGCGTTTCTTCAATAGGTGGTATATTAAGACCATGTATTTCTTCAACAGGAGGAGAATTCTTAACATCTCCAGCTTTAATACCTTTTTCTTTCATAGATTGCTTTGCCTCTTGCATATCTTCAGGACTGAGAAATAGAACATCCCTCTTTTTTGGAGTTGGTTTAGGAGTTGGCTCAGGAATTGACTCAGGAAGAGTCCAATTATTTTCATTAGACAACATATTATTCAATAGCAATTCAGCTTGGTCGACTGTTCTTTCCCTGAAAACACAAGCAGCACGACTATCCAAGTGGTCCTTGGAAGCATCAATTAGTCCATTGTAAAAGATATCAAGTATTTCATTTTTCTTAAGAGGATGATCAGGCAAAGCATTAAGTAACCGGAGAAACCTCCCCAAGCTTGTGGGAGACTCTCTTCTTCAATTTGCACAAAATTATATATTTCCCTCAAGGCAGCTTGTTTCTTATGAGCAGGGAAATATTTAGCAGAGAAGTAATAAATCATATCCTGGGGACTACGCACACAACCAGGATCAAGAGAATTAAACCAAGTTTTAGCATCACCCTTTAATGAGAATGGAAATATCTTAAGGATATAGTAGTAGCGAGATTTCTCATCATTTGTGAACAGGGTGGCTATATCATTTAACTTAGTAGATGTGCCACAACAGTTTCAGATTCATAGATATAAAAAGGATCAGATTCGACCAAAGTAATTATCTCAGGATCAACAGAGAATTCATAATCCTTATACGTAACAAAGATAGGTGAAGTAGCAAAAGCAGGGTCATATTTCATTCTAGCATTCAGAGTTTTCTGTTTCAGTTTAGCTAATAACTTCTTAAGATCAGATCTATCATTGCAAGCAAGAAAAACTCTAGCAGTTTCTTCATCCATAACATAACCCTCAGGAACAACAGGCAATTCATACTTAGGGGAGAACCTTCATCATCACTATCTTCAATAATTCCATTTTCAATAATTTCATTCTCTCTAGCCCTAGCAAGTTGTTCATCAAGAAATTCACCTAATGGCATAGTAGTATCAAGCACAGAAGTAGTTTCATCATAAGTATCAAGCACAGAAGTAGTTTCATCATAAGTATCATGCATAGTAGAAGTGGCATCATCAATAACATGCGACATATCAGAATTCATAGCAGTAGCAGGTTTAGGTGTCTGATACGCCTCCAACGTATCTATATTTTTTGATTGTTCCATGCTATTATATTGCCCCTTTTGGATGTTTATGGTATTTATTTTACACTTTTATATTACTTTTGGGACTAACCTATTAACCGGAGGCCCGACCCATATTGCTGTTTTATTGCCTGTTTTAGTATTTCGAAGAAAAGGAATATCAAACAGAGTCCAAACGGAATGAAACCTTCGGCATCGTGATTTTTTGGAAGAATATCATCCTGGAGACTTGGAGTTCAAGTCAGAAGATCCTCTAGGAGGCCAGGAGATAGGGGCGCGCCCCCCTGTCTCGTGGGCCCCTCGAGCAACCCCCCCGACCGACTACTTTCGCCTATATAAGCCTACGTACCCTAAAAACATTGAATATCAAGATAGATCGGGAGTTCCGCCGCCGAATGCCTCTGTAGCCACCAAAAACCTCTCAGGAGCCCGTCCCGGCACCCTACCGGAGGGGGTACCCATCACCGGTGGCCATCTTCATCATCCCGGCACTATCCATGACGATAAGGGAGTAGTTCACCCTCGGGGCTGAGGGTATGTACCAGTAGCTATGTGTTTGATCTCTCTCTCTCTCTCTCGTGTTCTCTCTATGGCACGATCTTGATGTATCGCGAGCTTTGTTATTATAGTTGGATCTTATGATGTTTCTCCCCTTCTACTCTCTTGTGATGAATTGAGTTTCCCTCTTGAAGTTATCTTATCGGATTGAGTCTTTAATTTGAGAACACTTGATGTATGTCTCGCCGTGTTTATCTGTGGTGACAATGGGATATCACGTGCCACTTGATGTATGTTTTGGTGACCAACTTGCGGGTTCCGCCCATGAACCTATGCATAGGGGTTGGCACACGTTTTCTTGACTCTCCGGTAGAAACTTTGGGGCACTCTTTGAAGTACTTTGTGTTGGTTGGATGAATTTGAGATTGTGTGACGCATATCGTATAACCATGCCCACGGATACTTGAGGTGACAATGGAGTATCTAGGTGACATTAGGGTTTTGGTTGATTTGTGTCTTAAGGTGTCATTCTAGTATGAACTCTATGATGGATTGAGCGAAAATAATAGCTTTATGTTATTTTACTACGAACTCTTGAATAAGTAGAACAGAAAGGATAACTTTGAGGTGGTTTTGTACCCTACCATAATCTCTTCGTTTGTTCTCCGCTATTAGTGGCTTTGTAGTGACTCTTTGTTGCATTTTGAGGGATTGTTATATGATCTATCTATGTTATTATTGTTGAGAGAACTTGCACTGGTGAAAGTATGAACCCTAGGCCCTGTTTCCTATCATTGCAATACCGTTTATGCTCACTTTTATCATTAGTTACCTTGTTGTTTTTATATTTTCAGATTACAAAAACCTATATCTACCATCCATATTGCACTTGTATCACCATCTCTTCACCGAACTAGTGCACCTATACAATTTACCATTGTATTGGGTGTGTTGGGGACACAAGAGACTCTTTGTTATTTGGTTGCAGGGTTGTTTGAGAGAGACCATCTTCATCCTACGCCTCCCACGGATTGATAAACCTTAGGTCATCCACTTGAGGGAAATTTGCCACTGTCCTACAAATCTGTGCACTTGCAGGCCCAACAACGCCTACAAGAAGAAGGTTGTGTAGTAGACATCAAGCTCTTTTCTGGCGCCATTGCCGGGGAGGTGAGTGCTTGAAGGTATATCTTTAGATCTTGCAATCGAATCTTTTTGTTTCTTGTTTTATCACTAGTTTAGTTTATAAAAGAAAACTACAAAAAAATGGATTTGAGTTTGTCTCATACGCTTCATCTTTTTAATATCTTTCATGAGTATGATGGAAAGGAAAATTGTGCTCAAGTGCTAGAAGAAGAATTCATTAAAAATTTTGGTACTAGATTTTTGAATGATATGCAAAGCCACAAGCTTGGGGAAGCTATGTTTGATGAAGATGATATTTTTTGTCCCCCAAGTTTTGATGAGAATATTTATTATGATGAAAGCATGCCTCCTATTTATGATGATTATATTGATGAAAGTGGGTTTGGAAGAGTGTCAACTTTAGGAAGTAGTGATCCCACTATTTTGGAGGATGTTGAATCTTATTGTGATGAACATGAAAGTGGATTTGGAAGAGTGTCAACTTTATTTAGTGATGATTCCACTATTTCGGAAGAGGTTTCAATCGATTATGATGAGAACGAAGTTGCTACTTATGATGATTATTGTGATGAAACTTATGCTATAAAAAGTAGTGATGATTATATTTACAAATCGTGTTATGATTATGATTAGCCTTTTTCTGAACATCACTCTTTTAATGTGGAAACAATTTTTAGTGTTCAAGTCTCTTATGATACTCCCACTATTCCGAATGAGAAGAATTTTGTTTATGTGGAGAGTAGTAAATTTTCTATGCTTGTAGATCATGAAAAGAATGCTTTAGGTGCTGGTTATATTGTTAAATTCATTCATGATGCTACTGAAAATTATTATGAGGGAGGAATATATGCTTGTAGGAATTGCAATAATGTCAAGTTTCCTCTCTATGTGTTGAAAATTTTGAAGCTATGCTTGGTTTACCTTCCTATGCTATTTGATTATTGTTCCCATAAGTTGTTTGCTCACAAAATCCCTATGCATAGGAAGTGGTTTAGACTTAAATGTGCTAGTCATATGCTTCATGATGCTCCCGTTATGTTTCAATTCTTATCTTTTATGTGAGCATCATTGTCATCATCATGCCTAGCTAGAAAGGCATTAAAGAAAAGCGCTTGTTGGGAGACAACCCAATATTTACCCTTACTATTTTTGTGTGTCCACATGATTATGCTACTGTAGTAATCATGTTTTATATGTTTTGTTTCAATAAAGTGCCAAGTAAGACCTTTAGGATAGCTTACGGTGATAGTTGTGTTGATCCAGCTGAAAATCAGAAACTTTTGCATCCAGTAAGTTAGTTTTTTTAATTCACATAAACATGATTCTGATATGATTCTTTTTGATATGGATTGGTACATAAATTGCTTAGGACTTCCTAATTTGGTAGGATTTTTGGAGTTCCAGAAGAATACGTTTGATACATATTACTATAGACTGTTCTGTTTTTGACAGATTCTGTTTTCTATGTGTTGTTTGCTTATTTTGATGAATCTATGAGTAGTATCGGAGGATATGAACCATATATAAGTTGGAATACAGTAGATATTACATCAATATGAAGTTAGAATGAGTTTATTACAGTACCTAATGTTGGGGAATGTAGAAGAAATTCAAAATTTTCCTACGTGTCACCAAGATCTATCCAAGGAGAGACTAGCAACGAGGGGAAGGAGAGTGCATCTACATACCCTTGTAGATCGCTAAGCGGAAGCGTTCAAGAGAACGGGGTTGAAGGAGTCGTACTCGTCGTGATACAAATCACCGGAGATCCTAGTGCTGAACGGACGGCACCTCCGCGTTCAACACACGTACAACCCAGTGACGTCTCCCATGCCTTGATCCAGCAAGGAGAGAGGGAGAGGTTGAGGAAGACTCCGTCCAGCAGCAGCACAAGGCGTGGTGGTGGTGTCCTGCAGGGCTTCGCCAAGCACCGCGGGAGAGGAGGAGTACTTGGGAGAGGGGGAGGGCTGCGCCAGAACTTGGGGTGCGGCTGCCCTCCCACCCCTCACATATATATAGGGGCAAGGGAGAGGGGGCCGGCCCCCTCAGATCCATTCTGAGGAGGGGGCGGCGGCCAGGGGGGTTGCCTTGCCCCCCAAGGCAAGGGGGCGCCCCCCCTTTAGGGTTTCCCCCAAGCCCTAGGTGCCTTGGGCCTTGGTGGGGGGCGCACCAGCCCACCTGGGGCTAGTCTCCTCCCACACTTGGCCCATGCAGCCCTCTGGGGCCGGTGGCCCCACTTGGTGGACCCCCGGGACCCTCCCGGTGGTCCCGGTACGTTACCGATAACACCCGAAACTTTTCCGGTGACCAAAACAGGACTTCCCATATATAAATCTTTATTTCTGGACCATTCCGGAACTCCTCGTGACGTCCGGGATCTCATCCGGGACTCCGAACAACATTCGGTAACCACATACAAACTTCCTTTATAACCCTAGCGTCATCGAACCTTAAGTGTGTAGACCCTACGGGTTCGGGAACCATGCAGACATGACCGAGACGTTCTCTGGTCAATAACCAAAAACGGAATCTGGATACCCATGTTGGCTCCCACATGTTCCACGATGATCTCATCGGATGAACCACGATGTCAAGGACTCAATCGATCCCGTATACAATTCCCTTTGTCTAACGGTATTGTACTTGCCCGAGATTCGATCGTCGGTATACCGATACCTTGTTCAATCTCGTTACCGGCAAGTCTCTTTACACGTTCCATAACACATCATCCCGTGATCAACCCCTTGGTCACATTGTGCACATTATGATGATGTCCTACCGAGTGGGCCCAGAGATACCTCTCCGTTTACACGGAGTGACAAATCCCAGTCTCGATTCGTGCCAACCCAACAGACA
This sequence comes from Triticum aestivum, assembly GCF_018294505.1. Lineage (NCBI taxonomy): Eukaryota > Viridiplantae > Streptophyta > Magnoliopsida > Poales > Poaceae > Triticum > Triticum aestivum. The sequence goes on along the minus strand of NC_057804.1, from coordinate 410,877,234 downwards.
CTTTCGGAGATATCTGTAGTGCACCTTTATAGCCACCCAATTATGTTGTGACGTTTGGTACACCCAAAGCATTCCTACAGTATCCGGGAGTTGCACAATCTCATGGTCTAAGGAAAAGATACTTGACATTAGAAAAGCTTTAGCATACGAACTACACGATCTTTGTGCTAGGCTTAGGATTGGGTCTTGTCCATCACATCATTCTGCTAATGATGTGATCCCGTTATCAACGACATCCAATGTCCATGGTCAGGAAACAGTAACCATCTATTGATCAACGAGCTAGTCAACTAGAGGCTTACTAGGGACATGGTGTTGTCTATGTACCCACACATGTATCTGAGTTTCCTATCAATACAATTATAGCATGGATAATAAACGATTATCATGAACAAGGAAATATAATAATAACTAATTTATTATTGCCTCTAGGGCATATTTCCAACAGTGTCCCACTTGCACTAGAGTCAATAATCTAGTTCACATCGTCATGTGATTAACACTCACAGGTCACATCGCCATGTGACCAACATCCAAAGAGTTTACTAGTGTCACTAAACCAGTTCACATCATCATGTTATTAAGACTCAATGAGTTCTGGGGTTTGATCATGTTTTGCTTGTAAGAGAGGTTTTAGTCAACGGGTCTGCAACATTCAGATCCGTATGTACTTCGCAAATCTCCAGGTCATATTGTAAATGTTGCTTCCACGCTCCACTTGGAGCTATTCCAAATGGTTGTTCCACTATACGTATCCGGCTTTCTACTCAGAGCTATCCGGATAGGTGTTAAGCTTGCATCGACATGACCCTTTACGTCGAACTCTTTATCACCTCCATAATCGAGAAACATGTCCTTATTTACTCCAAGGACAATTTTGGCCGCTGTCCAATGATCCATTCCTGGATCATTCTTGTACCCCTTGACTGACTCATGGCAAGGCACACTTCCGGTGCGGTACACAGCATAGCATACTATAGAGCCTATGTCTGAAGCATAGGGGACGACCTTCGTCCTTTCTCTCTCTTCTGCCGTGGTCGAGCTTTTAACTCTTAACTTCATACCTTACAACTCAGGCAAGAACTCCTTCTTTGACTGATCCATCTTGAACACCTTCAAGATCATGTCAAGGTATGTGCTCATTTGAAAGTACCATTTAGCGTTCTTGATCTATCCTCATAGATCTTGATGCTCAATGTTCAAGTAGCTTAATCCAGGTTTTCCATTGAAAAACACCTTTCAAATAACCCTATATGCTTTCCAGAAATTCTACATTATTTCTGATCAACAATATGTCAACAACATATACTCATCACAAATTCTATAGTGCTCCCACTCACTTCTTTGGAAATACAAGTTTCTCATAAACTTTGTATAAACCCAAAATCTTTGATCATCTCATCAAAGCGTACATTCCAACTCCGAGATTCTTACTCCAGTCCTTAGAAGGATCACTGGAGCCAGCATACCTTTTAGCATCCTTAGGATCGACAAAAACTTTCTGATTGCATCACATACAACCTTTCCTTGAGAAAACTGGTAAGGAAACTCATTTTGACATCCATCTGCCAGATTTCATAAATGCAGCTAATGCTAACATGATTCCGACGGACTTAAGCATCGCTATGGATGAGAAAATCTCATCGTAGTCAACTCCTTGAACTTGTGAAAAACTCTTCGCCACAAGTCGAGCTTCATAGACGGTGACATTACCGTCCACGTCTGTCTTCTTCTTAAAGATCCATTTATCTCAATGGCTTGCCGATCATCGGGCAAGTTCACCAAAGTCCATGCTTTGTTTTGATACATGGATCCTATCTCGGATTTCATGGCTTCTAACCATTTGTCGGAATTCGGGCCCACCATCGCTTCTCCATAGCTCGTAGGTTCATTGTTGTCTAGCAACATGACCTTCAAGACAGGATTGCGTACCACTCTGAAGTAGTACGCGTCCTTGTCGACCTACGAGGTCCGGTAGTGACTTGATCTGAAGCATCATGATCACTATCATCAGCTTCCACTTCAATTGGTGTAGGTGCCACATGAACAACTTCCTGTGCCCTGCTACTCACTGGTTGAAGTGATGGTACAATAACCTCATCAAGTCTCCACCATCCTCCCACTCAATTCTTTCGAGAGAAACGTTTCCTCGAGAAAGGACCCGTTTCTAGAAACAATTACTTTTGCTTCCGGATCTGAGATAGGAGGTATACCCAACTGTTTTTGGGTGTCCTATGAAGATGCATTTTATTCGCTTTGGGTTTGAGCTTATCAACCTGAAACTTTTTCACATAAGCGTCGCAGCCCCAAACCTTTACGAAACGACAACTTAGGTTTCTCCAAACCATAGTTCAAACGGCGTCGTCTCAACGGAATTACGTGGTGCCCTATTAAAGTGAGTGTGGTTGTCTCTAATGCCGAACCCATGAATGATAGTGGTAATTCGGTAAGAGACATCATGGTACGCACCATATCCAATAGGGTGCAAATATGATGTTCGGACACACCATCATATTATGGTGTTCCAGGTGGTATTAATTGTGAAACAATTTCCACAATGTCTTAATTGCGTGCCAAAGCTCGTAACTCAGATACTCATCTCTATGATCATACCATAGACATTTTATCCTCTTGTTACGATGATCTTCAACTTCACTCTGAAATTACTTGAACCATTCAATAATTCAGACTTGTGTTTCATCAAGTAAATATACTCAGTATCTACTTAAATCATCCGTGAAGTAAGAACATAACGATATTCACTGCATGCCTCAGCACTCATTGGACTACACACATCAAAATGTGTTACTTCCAACAAGTTGCTATCTTGTTCCATTTTACTGAAAACGAGGCTTTTCAGTCATCTTCCCCATGTGGTATGATTTGCATTTCTCAAGCGATTCAAAATCAAGTGAGTCCAAACGATCCATCTGCATGGAGTTTCTTCATGCGTATACACCAATAGACATGGCTCGCATGTCTCAAACTTTTCAAAAACGAGTGAGTCCAAAAATCCATCAACATGGAGCTTCTTCATGCGTTTTATACCAATATGACTTACATGGAAGTGCCACAAGTAAGTGGTACTATCATTACTATCTTATATCTTTTGGCATGAAAATGTGTATCACTACGATCGAGATTCAATGAATCATTCTTTTAGGTGCAAGACCATTGAAGGTATTATTCAAATAAATGGAGTAACCATTATTCTCCTTACATGAATAACCTTATTGCGATAGACATAATCCAATCATGTCTATGCTCAACGCAAACACCAAATAACAATTATTTAGGTTTAACACCAATCTCAATGGTAGACGGAGCAGGCGATGCTTGATCACATCAACCTTGGAAACACTTCCAACACACATCGTCATCTCACCTTTAGCTAGTCTCCGTTTATTCCGTAGCTCTTTTGTTTCGAGTTACTAACACTTAGCAACCGAACCGGTATCTAATACCCTGGTGCTACTAGGAGTACTAGTAAAGTACACATTAACATAATGTATATCCAATATACTTCTATTGACCTCGACAGCCTTCTCATCTACCAAGTATCTAGGGTAATTCTGCTCCAGTGGCTGTTCCCCTTATTACAAAAGCACTTAGTCTCGGGTTTGGGTTCAACCTTGGGTTTCTTCACTGGAGCAGCAACTGATTTGCCGTTTCATGAAGTACCCCTTCTTGCCCTTGCCCTTCTTAAAACTAGTGGTTTCACTAACCATCAACAATTGATGCTCCTTCTTGATTTCTACATTCGTGGTGTCGAACATTGCGAATAGATCAAGGATCATTATATCTATCCCTGTTATGTTATAGTTCATCACGAAGCTCTAGTAGATTGGTGGCAATGTCTTTGGAGAAACATCACTATCTCATCTGGAAGATCAACTCCCACTTGATCAAGTGATTGTTGTATTCAGACAATCTGAGCACAAGCTCAAGATTGAGCTTTTCTCCCTTATTATGTAGGCTAAGAAAATCGCCGGAGGTCTTATACCTCTTGACGTCGGCACGAGCCTGAAATCCCAATTTCAGCCCTCGAAACATCTCATATGTTCTGCGACATTTCAAAAATGTCTTCGGTGCCTCAATTCTAAACCATTTAACATTATCGAACTATCATGTAGTCATCAAAACGTGTATGTTAGATGTTCGCAACATCCACAGACCATGTTCGAGGTCCAGCACACTGAGCGGTGCATTAAGGACATAAGCCTTCTACTGTCCGCATAATTGCTACTGTCAACTTTCAACTATATTTTCTCTAGGAACATATCTAAAATAGTAGAACTAAAGCGCGAGCTACGACATAATTTGCAAAAACCTTTTGACTATGTTCAGGATAAACAAGTTCATCTTATGAACTCCCACTCAGATAGACATCCCTCTAGTCATCTAAGTGATTACATGATCCGAGTCAACTAGGCCGTGTCCGATCATTACGTGAGGCGGACTAGTCATCATTGGTGAACATCTTCATGTTGATCGTATCTACCATATGACTCATGCTCGACCTTTCGGTCTCTTGTGTTCCGAGGCCATGTCTGTACATGCTAGGCTCGTCAAGTCAACCTAAGTGTTTCGCGTGTGTAAATCTGGCTTACACCCGTTGTATGTGAATGTAAGAATCTATCACACCCGATCATCACGTGGTGCTTCGAAACGACGAACTTTCGCAACGGTGCATAGTTAGGGGGAACACTTTCTTGAAATTTTAATGAGGGATCATCTTATTTACTACCATCGTTCTAAGCAAATAAGATGTATAAACATGATAAACATCACATGCAATCAAATAGTGACATGATATGGCCAATATCATTTTGCTCCTTTTGATCTCCATCTTCGGGGCTCCATGATCATCATCGTCACCGGCATGACACCATGATCTCCACCATCATGATCTCCATCATCGTGTCTTCATGAAGTTGTCTTGCCAACTATTACTTCTACTACTATGGCTACCGGTTAGCAATAAAGAAAAGTAATTACATGGCGTTGTTTAATGACACGCAGGTCATACAATAAATTAAGACAACTCCTATGGCTCCTGCCGGTTGTCATACTCATCGACATGCAAGTCGTGATTCCTATTACAAGAACATGATCAATCTCATACATCACATATCATTCATCACATTCTTCTTGGCCATATCACATCACATAGCATACCCTGCAAAAACAAGTTAGACGTCCTCTAATTGTTGTTTGCATGTTTTACGTGGCTGCTATGGGTTTCTAGCAAGAACATTTCTTACCTACGCAAAAACCACAACGTGATATGTCAATTGCTATTTACCCTTCATAAGGACCCTTTTCATCGAATCCGTTCCGACTAAAGTGGGAGAGACTGGCACCCGCTAGCCACCTTATGCACCAAGTGCATGTCAGTCGGTGGAACCTGTCTCACGTAAGTGTACATGTAAGGTCGGTCCGGGCCGCTTCATTCCACAATACCGTCGAAACAAGATTGGACTAGTAACGGTAAGCATATTGAACAAAATCAACGCCCACAACTACTTTGTGTTCTACTCGTGCAAAGAATCTACGCAATAGACCTAGCTCATGATGCCACTGTTGGGGAACGTAGCAGAAATTCAAAATTTTCCTACGTGTCACCAAGATCTATCCAAGGAGAGACTAGCAACGAGGGGAAGGAGAGTGCATCTACATACCCTTGTAGATCGCTAAGCGGAAGCGTTCAAGAGAACGGGGTTGAAGGAGTCGTACTCGTCGTGATCCAAATCACCGAAGATCCTAGTGCCGAACGGACGGCACCTCCGCGTTCAACACACGTACAGCCCGGTGATGTCTCCCATGCCTTGATCCAGGAAGGAGAGAGGGAGAGGTTGAGGAAGACTCCGTCCAGCAGCAGCACAACGGCGTGGTGGTGGTGTCCTGCAGGGCTTCGCCAAGCACCGGGGGAGAGGAGGACTACTTGGGAGAGGTGGAGGGCTGCGCCAGAACTTGGGGTGCGGCCGCCCTCCCACCCCCCACATATATATAGGGGCAAGGGAGAGGGGGGGCGGCCCCCTCAGATCCAATCTGAGGAGGGGGCGGCGGCCAGGGGGGTTGCCTTGCCCCCCAAGGCAAGGGGGCACCCCCCCCCTTTAGGGTTTCCCCCAAGCCCTAGGCGCCTTGGGCCTTGGTGGGGGGGCGCACCAGCCCACCTGGGGCTGGTCTCCTCCCACACTTGGCCCATGCAGCCCTCTGGGGCCGGTGGCCCCACTTGGTGGACCCCCAGGACCCTCTCGGTGGTCCCGGTACGTTACCGATAACACCCAAAACTTTTCCGGTGACCAAAACAGGACTTCCCATGTATAAATCTTTATCTCCGGACCATTCCGGAACTCCTCGTGATGTCCGGGATCTCATCCGGGACTCCGAACAACATTCGATAACCACATACAAACTTCCTTTATAACCCTAGCGTCATCGAACCTTAAGTGTGTAGATCCTACGGGTTCGGGAACCATGCAAACATGACCGAGACATTCTCCGGTCAATAACCAACAGCGGGATCTGGATACCCATGTTGGCTCCCACATGTTCCACGATGATCTCATCGGATGAACCACGATGTCAAGGACTCAATCGATCCCGTATACAATTCCCTTTGTCTAACGGTATTGTACTTGCCCAAGATTCGATCGTCGGTATATCGATACCTTGTTCAATCTCGTTACCGGCAAGTCTCTTTACTCGTTCCATAACACATCATCCCGTGATCAACCCCTTGGTCACATTGTGCACATTATGATGATGTCCTACCGAGTGGGCCCAGAGATACCTCTCCGTTTACACGGAGTGACAAATCCCAGTCTCGATTCGTGCCAACCCAACAGACACTTTCGGAGATACCTGTAGTGCACCTTTATAGCCACCCAGTTATGTTGTGACATTTGGTACACCCAAAGCATTCCTACAGTATCCGGGAGTTGCACAATCTCATGGTCTAAGGAAAAGATACTTGACATTAGAAAAGCTTTAGCATACGAACTACACGATCTTTGTGCTAGGCTTAGGACTGGGTCTTGTCCATCACATCATTCTGCTAATGATGTGATCCCGTTATCAACGACATCCAATGTCCATGGTCAGGAAACAGTAACCATCTATTGATCAACGAGCTAGTCAACTAGAGGCTTACTAGGGACATGGTGTTGTCTATGTACCCACACATGTATCTGAGTTTCCTATCAATACAATTATAGCATGGATAATAAACGATTATCATGAACAAGGAAATATAATAATAACTAATTTATTATTGCCTCTAGGGCATATTTCCAACACCTAAGTGGTGGTTTTATTTTCTTATACTAACGGAGCTTACGAGTTTTCTATTGAGTTTTGTGTTGTGGAGTTTTCAAGTTTTGGGTAAAGATTCGATGGACTATGGAATAAGGAGTGGCAAGAGCCTAAGCTTGGGGATGCCCAAGGCACCCCAAGTTAATATTCAAGAATATCCAAAAGCCTAAGCTTGGGGATGCCCCGGAAGGCATCCCCTCTTTCATCTTCGTTCATTGGTAACTTTACTTGGAGCTATAATTTTATTCACCACATGATATGTGTTTTGCTTGGAGCGTCATTTTCTTTTGTTAGTATTTGCTTGTTGTTTGAAGACAATACCAAGATCTGAAATTCCTTAATGTTAGAGAGTCTTCACATAGTTGCACAATTATTCGACTACTCATTGATCTTCACTTATATCTTTCGGAGTAGTTTGTCATTTGCTCTAGTGCGTCACTTATATCTTTTAGAGCACGGCGGTGGTTATATTTTGTAGAAATTGCTAGTCCCTCATGCTTCACTTATATCTTTTTGAGAGTCTTTTAGAACAGCATGGTATTTGCTTTGGTTATAAAATTGGTCCTAGAATGGTAGGCATCCAAGTTGGGTATAATAAAAACTATCATAGGAAGTGAATTGGATGCTATGATCAATTTGATACTTGATAATTGTTTTGAGATATGGAGGTAGTGATATTAAAGTCATGCTAGTTGGGTGATTGTGAATTTAAAGAATGCTTGTGTTGAAGTTAGCAAGTCCCATAGCATGTACGTATGGTTAAAGTTGTGTAACAAATTTGAAACATGAAGTGTACCTGGCTTGTGCATCCTTATGAGTGGCGGTCGGGGATGAGCGATGGTATTTTCCTACCAATCTATCCCCCTAGGAGCATGCGCGTAGTACTTGATTCTTGATGACTTCTAAATTTTTGCAATAAGTATATGAGTTCTTTTGACTATTGTTGAGTCCATGGATTATACGCACTTTTACCTTTCCGCCATTGCTAGCCTCTTTAGTACCGTGCATTGCCCTTTCTCACTTTGAGAGTTGGTGCAAACTTCATCGGTGCATCCAAACCCCTGATACGATACGCTCTATCACACATAAACCTCCTTATATCTTCCTCAAAACAGCCACCATACCTACCTATTATGGCATTTCCATAGCCATTCCGAGATATATTGCCATGCAACTTTCCACCGTTCCGTTCTTCATCATCATGACATACTTTACTTTTGTCATATTGCCATTGCATGATCATGTAGTTGACATCGTATTTGTGGCAAAGCCACCATGCATTATTTTTCATACATGTCACTCTTTATTCATTGCACCATCCCAGTACACCGCCGGAGGCATTCATATAGAGTCATATCTTGTTCTAGTTTTGAGTTGTAATTCATATGGTGTAAACAATAGAAGTGTGGTGATCATCATTATTAGAGCATTGCCCCAAAAAAGGCCAAAAGAAAAAAAAGAAAGGCCCAAAAAGAAAAAGGAAAAAAAAAGAAAAAAAGAAAATAAATAAAAAGGGCAATGTTACTATCTCTTTTTCCACACTTGTGCTTCAAAGTAGCACCTTGTTCTTCATGTAGTGAGTCTCATATATTGTGAAAGTTGCACCATGTTTTTCATATAGTGAGTCTCATAAGTTGTCTTTTTCATACTAGTGGGAATTTTTCATTTTAGAACTTGGCTTGTATATTCCTACGATGGGCTTCCTCAAATGCCCTAGGTCTTCGTGAGCAAGCAAGTTGGATGCACACCCACTAGTTTTCTTTTGTTGAGCATTCATTTATAGCTCTAGTGCATCCGTTGCATGGCAATCCCTACTCCTAATGTTGACATCAATTGATGGGCATCTCCATAGCCCGTTGATTATCCTCGTCAATGTGAGACTTTCTCCTTTTTTGTCTTCTCCACACAATACCCATCATCGTATTCTATTCCACCCATAGTGCTATATCCATGGCTCACGCTCATGTATTGCGTGAAGGTTGAAAAAGTTTGAGATTATTTAAGTATGAAACAATTGCTTGGCTTGTCATCGGGGGTATAGAAGTTGGGAACATCTTTGTGTGACGAAAATGAAGCATAGCCTAACTATATGATTTTGTAGGGATGAACTTTCTTTTGCCATGTTATTTTGATAAGACATGATTACTTTGATTAGTATGCTTGAAGTGTTACTATTTCTATTATCAATATGAACTTTCATTTTGAATCATTTTGGATCTGAACATTCATGCCACAATAAAGAAAATTACATTGAGAATTATGCTAGGTAGCATTCCACATCAAAAATTCTGTTTTTATCATTTACCTACTCGAGGACGAGCATGAATTAAGCTTGGGGATGTTTGATACGTCTCCAACGTATCTATAACTTTTGATTGTTCCATGCTATTATATTACCCCTTTTGGATGTTTATGGGCTTTATTTTACACTTTTATATTACTTTTGGGACTAACCTATTAACCGGAGGCCCAACCCATATTGTTGTTTTATTGCATGTTTCAGTATTTCGAAGAAAAGGAATATCAAACGGAGTCCAAACAGAATGAAACCTTCGGCATCATGATTTTTTGTAAGAATATCATCCTGGAGACTTGGAGTTCAAGTCAGAAGATCCTCGAGGAGGCTAGGCGATAGGGGGGCGCCCCCCTATAGGGCTTGCCCCCCTGTCTCGTGGGCCCCTCGAGCTCCCCCCGACCGACTTCTTTCGCCTATATAAGCCTACATACCCTAAAAACATCGAATGTCAAGATAGTTCGGGAGTTCCGCCACCGCAAGCCTCTGTAGCCACCAAAAACCTCTCGGGAGCCCGTCCCGGCACCCTGTCGGAGGGGGAACCCATCACCAGTGGCCATCTTCATCATCCCGACGCTATCCATGATGAGGAGGGAGTAGTTCACCCTCGGGGCTCAGGGTATGTATCAGTAGCTATGTGTTTGATCTCTCTCTCTCGTGTTCTCTCTATGGCATGATCTTGATGTATCGCGAGCTTTGTTATTATAGTTGGATCTTATGATGTTTCTCCCCCTCTACTCTCTTGTGATGAATTGAGTTTCCCTCTTGAAGTTATCTTATCGGATCGAGTCTTTAATTTGAGAACACTTGATGTATGTCTCGCCATGTTTATCTGTGGTGACAATGGGATATCACGTGCCACTTGATGTATGTTTTGGTGACCAACTTGCGGGTTCCTCCCATGAACCTATGCATAGGGTGTCGGTGTCCAAACCGGCGGATCTCGGGTAGGGGGTCCCGAACTATGCGTCTAGGCGGATGGTAACAGGAGACAAGGGACACGATGTTTTTACCCAGGTTCGGGCCCTCTCGATGGAGGTAAAACCCTACTCCTGCTTGATTAATATTGATGATATGGGTAGTACAAGAGTAGATCTACCACGAGATCGGAGTGGCTAAACCCTAGAAGCTAGCCTATGGTATGATTGTTGTTCGTCCTACGGACTAAAACTCTCCGGTTTATATAGACACCGGAGAGGGCTAGGGTTACATAGAGTCGGTTACAATGGGAGGAGATCTTCATATCGTATCGCCAAGCTTGCCTTCCACGCCAAGGAAAGTCCCATCCGGACATGGGACAGAGTCTTCAATCTTGTATCTTCATAGTCCGGGAGTCCGGCCAAAGGTCTTAGTCCGGCCATCCGGACACCCCCTAATCCAGGACTCCCTCAGTAGCCCCTGAACCAGACTTCAATGACGACGAGTCCGGTGCACAAGTTGTCTTCGGCATTGCAAGGCGGGTTCCTCCTATGAATATTCCGTAGAAGATGTTGAACACCAGGGTAGTGTCCGGCTCTGCAAAATAAGTTCCACATTCCATCATAGAGAGAATAATATTTGTATCAATCGGATCTACTGACGTATTCCGCGGCGTGACATCATGCCACGGCCAGGCTTTTATTCATTTTATTGTTCCACCTCAGCGCGTTTAGCGAGGCAGTTTCCTTGGCACGTCTCGTCAAAGCAGAGATCGTGTCCCCTTATTCCGGGATTCTCATCAATACGGGTGTGGGTAACCCAACCGTGACTTGGGTATGACTCCCTAATTGAAAGCGAGTCTCAAACGGTTACGGGGAGGGCTCTTGGTATTCACCTCCTTTATAAAGGAACCAAGGCCCGGCTCCCTTCTTCTCAAACCAATCAAATCCGCCCCTCGCTTCGAGTTCCAACACCCAAAGCTCTAGTTTTAGGCGCTTCGGACCTTCGAAGATGTCTGGCTCCGACCTACAAGGCCGGTGGATGCCTTCCTCCGTTACAGAAGAAGATGTGTGAAAGCTAAGAGATGCCAGGTATCTAACCAGCGAAATCTCACATAGACTGCCTACTCAAGGGCAAGCGGTTCCCGCTCCCCAGCCCGGTGAAAGCGTGGTGTTCACATCTCACTTCCTTCGGGGGTTAGGCTTCCCGATCGATCCCTCTGTGAGGGGGCTTATGTATTACTACGGGCTGGAGTTCCACGACCTAGCTCCGGAGTCCATCCTCCAGATCTCATCACTCATTGTTGTGTGCGAGGCCTTCCTCCATATCACCCCTCACTTTGGATTGTGGCTAAAAACTTTCAAAGTGGAACCGAAAATGATCGAGGGGCAGCACACTGAGTGCGGAGGGGCTATAATAAGCAAGATGGACGACGCTTCATGGCCCGAAGGCTCTTTTCAAGAGGAGCTCGGCTTATGGCAACGTGACTGGTTTTACATCACAGCCCCTAGGGGTACCACATGGGTGGCACCACCTATGTTTCGCTCGGGTCCCCCACCACGGCTGGCATCATGGGTTAACGAAGGACTTATCTGGGGGCCGCCCAAAGACGTGCCCCTGCTGCAGGGCCGTATTCGAGATCTTCTAGAAAGAGATATCAATTTGACCATAGTGGCGCAAGTCATGGTGATTTGTCGCACACTGCCCTGCAAATGTCGACCTCTCCGCCCGTGGGAGTTCAGTCCGGAGGGACCACGAGTCCTACAACATTTCATGGGAATGACACCCATGGAGATGTACAAATTGTTCTTCGGATCACAAGCAAGGTGTCCGGATTTGTCCGAGGACGCAGGTCTGAGCTGCAATCGCCCGGATGCTAAAGTAAGTAGCCCCGTATTTGGATTCACCATCCATATTTTTATCAAATCTACCCTTTAGCAGAGTTGTCCTTTGAACAGGAGTGGATGGTGAAGGCAAAGCTTATCAGGTGTCCAGCCCCCCTGCCCGAGACCGTGCCGAATCCCATGCTGACCAGGATGCTGGAGGTCGCGCCATTGGCGGAAGGTGAAGAGGGGACCCAAGGAGCTACCGCCTCCACGAAGGAGGCCGTTAGGAAGGGAAGAATCAAAAATTCTCCCGACCATGGAAAGAAAAGGACTGCCTCTGAAGACCCGGAGGTGATAACCTCAAAACGGGGAAAGAAATCTTCGTCAGAGGGTTCGGCACCGGAGAACGCCCCAGCCGAATCGCCCCCTAAAGGGGACCCGCTCTCCCCCAAGGCATAAGTGAAGGGAGGGGTTCCATAATGAATCACACTCACATTTTATTTCTGAGGAAAATAACCGAAACATTATTTTGTAGTTCGGATCTCAACCCTTCTCAGCAGAGCTCATCTTCAGGGGATCTTCGTCCAGAGATGATAGAGAGCGAAACGCCTCCCCTCGTTCCACCGTCTCACGAGGCTGGCCACCCCGAGGTATCGTCCCGAAGGGTTTTTTCAAGTCCGGACCCTGGAAAAGGTCGTCAGACTAGTCCGGCACCCTCTTGCGCGTCGGTGGAGGGGCTGAAGGATCTGCTTGGTAGGGCGTCCATCTCAGAAGAACACCGTACGTTGATGGATACGGTGATTGAAAGGATTTCATCCGCGGAAAGCGGATTGTACGAGGCTGCCAGGAGTTTACTAACAGGCTTTGAGGTATGTAAAAAAGGTGTACCTTTTGGTAGAGCCGCATATTAAATGTGCCCTGTATGAATAGTAGCCCCTGAGACTGTGTGTGTCATCACGAGTGACAGCGCACAGAGGATCATAACCCCAGGTATAATATGTCGCCTATTCTATAAAGGTGGCGAGGTGTTCGGTGGCTAGCTGGGCTGATGAATCTGCCGAACTGAAGCGACAACTTAACGTAGCAGATGCCGACATCGCGCTTGTAAATAAGCGGCTAGACGAGGCTCAAGGTATGTTCAAAAGACACCCAGTAATAGGAGCTTGATGCTCGGGCCTTATATATATATTTTATGTAGATGGTGCTGCTGCCGTGGAGAACCTTCGGGCGGAACTTGCCCGAGCCAAGGAGCAAGCAAGGAAAACTGAAGCGACTGCCGTTAAAGCGGCTGAAGAGCTAAGAGCCGAATAGGCTGCTCACTGCCAGAGCAAGAAGGAAATAGCCGAGATGGCCAAAAAATTGAAGGATGCTACCGACCGCTGTAAATTTCTTGAACAAGCAGGTAAGGCGGCTCAGAAGGACCTTGAAAAGATCACTGCCGAAGCCAAGGATACTCGCTCTGCCATGAGAGCGATGAAAGAGGAGCTGCGTCAGGCCGGAGATATCACGGCTGGAAAGCCTTATATGCTGCGGATGAAGTTTGGAGACCCCAAGTATGTTCCATTAGACCGGCAGTGGAGTGCGGAAAACGCTTATCTGGATTTGGCCGCAAGTGCGGTGGACGCGACCGAACACTTCTGCAGCCGAGGTGACCATGAGTTGGAAGAGATATTTTGGTCGCAGTACCACAATCCAGAACGCCCACTGTCAGTGTCCGACCGTTTAGCCGCCTGGGCGGAGCTGAACAGATTATCCGGACTCGCCATGAGGTATGTTGCGAGTCGTCTGTGGCCGGAGAAGCCGGAGCCGAAGAGTTATTTTGGCTTGGTGCAGCAGTTCCTTGGTTCGGTGCCGCATGCTGATGCGATGAAGAGGTCGGCGTGCATAGAGGGTGCACAGATGGCTCTTGCCCATGTCAAAACATACTGGCAGATATGAAGGCCAGTGTTGTTGCATCCCAGGATTCGGACGAAAGCCGAGTACCTGCCAAGCACTATTTTGAGGAAGTTCTTCCTGGCGCTCGTATAATAGAGTTGCAGTGCTCGAAGGATGTTGTGTTCGAATAGTTGATACTATTTGTAAAACGAATTTTGTTTTTATGAAAAAAGCTTTTTATACTTGTGCTTGCAAGAATCATAGTGCCTCATGTGCGGCCGTTTAATGTATATATGTGTATATAACCTGAAAGATGGCAGTCATTGGCTTCAGCCCCCACGCATAGAATGCGGGGGTGTTTGCAAAAAGGCACCTTTTCACACTTAATCCAACGTCTTGGTCCTACAAAGAAGGTGATGGCGCGGCGAACTAGGCAACCGGACTATAATGCTTTATCACTTTCACTTAGCCATAGGAGTTTGACAGTGGGGCTACTAAATAGCCCCTAGGGGCACCGTGCTCGCCTGAATTCGGGGCGCGAGTGTGCCTGACCGGGAAGCGGCCCTTCGTTAATGCAGGGGAATCCGAAAGATTCCGAAAGTCATCGAGTGGTTGACCAGTCTCTCGCTATATCATGACAGTCAGTTTTCGGCTTTCTCTACTGAGGTGCTCACCTGGCCGAACCGGGGCACAATCACAGTAGTTCTCCTGGTGCCGCGTTAGCCGATATAACGGAATGTAAGGCAGCAAAACACAGGAGCCGAGCAAACCCAACATTTGACCAAAGACATGATTCGGAGCTGATGCATATAGGGCCAAACTCGCGACGCCGAACACTCCCTAAGGTATTCGGTCTTTATGAAGACGGGCCGAAATAGAGCCCTTGGTAAGAAAGCCCCTAGTGTCCAGGTACGTGCAAAAATTCTAGCGTGGCCACATGCCAAAACGCCAGCCTCCTCCTCGGCTATAGAGAAAACCGGGGGATGCTATCAACAAGAGACAGTAAAAAAGGTTTACGCAGGGTCTTAATCTAAAAAGAATCCTTGAAACGGGTCCCTGCTGCATGTCTGCGCCTGTGTCTCCGTTGTGCCGTATCCTGGACGGGCGTAGCACGATGTTCGTCTACGGAAGAGAGGAACTTAGTAAAAAATAAGCATGCGAAAAATATATATCGAAATAAATAAAATATAGTTGGAGCAAGAGTTGGGCCGTATTGTCTCCGGGCGTGAGCACACGGAGCCCCTTGCACGAGGGTATGCAGCTATTAAGCATGTTGACGCCGGACTCGTCGAGCCGTGTCCGGGATAGTAGGGCTGGATTTGTGGGCGGCTGTCTAGGCAGCCACACCCCTGCCCGTACTTTGGGGGTCAATTTATGTTCCCTTTTAGTGAAATGATGCCCTTTGGGCCAGGCATTTTGAGTGTAAGGGATGCGTAGTGCGGTATTGCGTTAAAGCGGGCGAAAGCTTCGCGTCCCAGTAGCGCTTGATAGCGACTTACGAATGGGGTGATGTGGAATGTTAGCTTTTCACTTCGGAAGTTGTCGGGTGATCCGAACACGACTTCTAATGTAAGGGAACCCATACTTGGGGTATCCGAACCTGGCGTTACTCCTTGAAAGGAAGTGTTGCCGAGGTGGATTACAACTGGGTTTATCCCGAGTTTGCGGACTGTGTCCTGATATAACAGGTTCAAGTCGCTGCCGCTGTCCATAAGGGCGTTTGTAAATTGGAGTCCGTTAATAATTGGATTTACGACCAAGGCAGTCCAGCCTGCGTTCTGGTCTCCTCTAGAGTAATCCTGATGATCAAAGGTGATTGGTTGTAACAACCAGTGGGGTTGCTCCTCCGGGGCTGGCTGTACAGCGCGTGTCTTCGTAGGTGCCGTTCTGCTCTTCCCTTTTGTCACATGAAGTAGATTTACTGTCTTGACTTCTTATGGGAACTTCTTTTGTTCTCCGGTGTTCTGCTCGTGGGGTGCATCGTCATCTTCGCTTGGTGTGTTGAGCCCCTTGTGTTCGGCGTTGAGCTTGCCGGACTGCTTAAAGACCCAACAATCTCTGTGGGTGTGGTTTGCAGGTCTCCCCGGAGTGCTGTGAATTTGACATATTTTGTCCAAAATTTTGTTGAGGTTGGATAGCTCGTCCCTATCGTCTTTGGGGGGCGGCTTTTTCTGATTTTGCCGAGAGCTTTTGAATCCGGCGTTTACTGCCGTGCTCATCGGGCTGTTGTCCTTTATCCGGCGCGGTTCTTTGTTACGACGCGGCTTCCCGTTCCCATCTCTGGGTTCGGACGTATTAGGGTCGCTGGTGCTGCTTCTTGCCAACTAGCTATCCTCTCCTGCACAGAAGTGGGTCATGAGGCTTGTTAACGCGGCCATTGTTCGCGGCTTTTCTTGACCGAGGTGTCTGGCGAGCCATTTGTCTCGGACGCTATGTTTGAAAGCCGCTAGGGCCTCTACGTCTGGACAGTCGACTATCTGATTCTTTTTGATAAGGAATCTGTTCCAGAGCTTCCGGGCTGACTCTCTGGGCTGCTGAGTTATATGACTCAGATCATCAGCATCCGGGGGCCGGACATAGGTCCCTTGAAAATTTGCCCGGAAAGCATCCTCAAGCACTTCCCAACTTCCCATGGTGTTTTCGGGAAGGCTTTTAAGCCAATGCCGGGCTGGCCCTTTGAGCTTAACGGGTAAGTATTTTATGGCGTGGAGGTCGTCTCCTCTGGCCATGTTTATGTGGAGGATGTAGTCCTCGATCCAGACTCCAGGGTCTGTTGTTCCGTCGTATGCTTCTATGTTCACTGGCTTGAATCCAGCTGGGAATTCATGGTCCAGCACCTCATCGGTAAAACATAGGGGGGGTGTGGCGCCCCTGTATTTAGGCGTGCCACGATGTTCGGGTATTTTTTGCGTTGCATCACTCACTGGAGCTTGCTTTCTTGGCCTATAGATGGATCTGGTTGGGCCAGTTTTCTGATGCGAATTCTTGGATGGATCACGCGCCATATTGAGTGCGGCGTCCTTTGATGCGTGAGATTGATCGTAGGGTCGTCTATCCGACCTTGTGGCTTCCTTATTTTACGACTATGGGGGCTTTATGGCCTCTTCGTCAAATTCCGGTAGTAGTTTCCGCTTCGGATAGCTCTTTGTGTGGCGACTACTGCCGTACTTGTGTGCGGTGTTGAGTACTTTGCCCCATCTGATCCTGAGTGCATCTTCCGCTGTCTTGAGCCTCCGCTTCTGCTTTCTCAGGCTACGTGCAGTGGCAACGAGCCTTTGGTGGAGGTTCTGATGTTCCAGCAATTCGTCTGGTGTGAGGTCGTCCGGGCTATTATCTTTCCCGGGGTTTGGTTGTTCGGATTGTCTGCCCTGTTTGGACGGATGCTCGACGGCATGTTCACCGTCCGTTGAGTCACCCTGCTCTATGGCTGGGTCTCTTGTCGAGGTGGGGCTTGGCCTTACGCTTACACCGCCGCTTTGATTGTTTTTCGGGGGAGCGATCCCTGGCCGCATCCTTTTGGTCCTCGTTGTCGTTTCTGTTGTATGTGTCCACCATGCATACATTGTATGATGAGGTGGCTTTCCGGCGCCCTATAGGTGCTGGTTCTTGATTGTCTCCTTTATCGGCGTCCATATCGTCGATATCTTCGGAGTCAAAATCGAGCATGTCGGTTAGATCGTCGACAGTGGCTATCAAGTGGGTGGTGGGTGGGATTCGAACTTCGTCGTCCGCATCCCAACCACCCCGACTATAGTCCGGCCGGGGTTCTTTCGACAAAGAGAGAGACTTTAGCGCATTTAGGATATCGCCAAAGGGCGAGTGCTGAAAGACGTCCGCGGTGATGAACTCCATGATCGGAGCCCGATCGGGTTCGATCGAAAGGGGTGCGGAATATTCAGAGTCCGGAACGGAGTCCGGCACCTTGGAGTTACCGGCCTTGCAAAGGACTTGGCTGGTATTCGGCTCTATCGCTGCAGAGATTACGGCTCCTGGGGCGGCGTCCAACCATCCGTCCCTGGCTAGCGCAGTCGGCTCCATACTAATGGTCGAAGTGAACACCTGAGCGGCGCTCTGGTCGCTGTCCGGCGGCAGAGCTAGATCATGCCCATCGAGATAGTGCGGCGCGCCCGGTCGTGGCCCGAATCCGTCGAAGATCAAGTCCCCGCGGATGTCGGTCGTGTAGTTTAAGCTTTCAAACCTGACCTGATGGCCAGGGGCGTAGCTTTCGATCTGCTCCAGATGGCCGAACGAGTCGGCCCGTAGTGCGAAGCCGCCGAAGATCTGTCCAGGGAGAAAGGTCTCATCCCGGACTGCATCACGATTGATGAGCGAAGAAGCCATCGGGCCTAAAGGCGACGACACAGAGGAACTCTCAATGAAAGCACCAATGTCGGTGTCAAAACCGGTGGATCTCGGGTAGGGGGTCCCGAACTGTGCGTCTATGCGGATGGTAACAGGAGACAAGGGACACGATGTTTTTACCCAAGTTCGGGCCCTCTCGATGGAGGTAAAACCATACTCCTGCTTGATTAATATTGATGATATGGGTAGTACAAGAGTAGATCTACCACGAGATCGGAGTGGCTAGACCCTAGAAGCTAGCCTATGGTATGATTGTTGTTCGTCCTATGGACTAAAACTCTCCGGTTTATATAGACACCGGAGAGGGCTAGGGTTACACAGAGTCGGCTACAATGGGAGGAGATCTTCATATCGTATCACCAAGCTTGCCTTCCACGCCAAGGAAAGTCCCATCCGGACACGGGACGGAGTCTTCAATCTTGTATCTTCATAGTCCGGGAGTCCGGCCAAAGGTCTTAGTCCGGCCATCCGGACACCCCCTAATCCAAGACTCCCTCATAGGGGTTGGCACACGTTTTCTTGACTCTCCGGTATAAACTTTGGGGCACTCTTTGAAGTACTTTGTGTTGGTTGGATGAATTTGAGATTGTGTGACGCATATCGTATAACCATGCCCATAGATACTTGAGGTAACAATGGAGTATCTAGGTGACATTAGGGTTTTGGTTGATTTGTGTCTTAAGGTGTTATTCTAGTACGAACTCTATGATGGATTGAGCGGAAAGAATAGCTTTATGTTATTTTACTACGAACTCTTGAATAAGTAGAACAGAAAGGATAACTTTGAGGTGGTTTTGTACCCTACCATAATCTCTTCGTTTGTTCTCCGCTATTAGTGGCTTTGTAGTGACTCTTTGTTGCATTTTGAGGGATTGTTATATGATCTATCTATGTTATTATTGTTGAGAGAACTTGCACTGGTGAAAGTATGAACCCTAGGCCCTCTTTCCTATCATTGCAATACCGTTTATGCTCACTTTTATCATTAGTTACCTTGCTGTTTTTATATTTTCAGATTACAAAAACCTATATCTACCATCCATATTGCACTTGTATCACCATCTCTTCGCCGAACTAGTGCACCTATACAATTTACCATTGTATTGGGTGTGTTGGGGACACAAGAGACTCTTTGTTATTTGGTTGCAGGGTTGTTTGAGAGAGACCATCTTCATCCTACGCCTCCCACGGATTGATAAACCTTAGGTCATCCACTTGAGGGAAATTGCTACTGTCCTACAAACCTATGAACTTCCAGGCCCAACAACGTCTACAAGAAGAAGGTTGTGTAGTAGACATCAGTGTCGCAAGCTTACTCATAACAGAAGGAGAATCTAGTGCAGAGCTAGATGGCAGTTCCTTACCTCCCCTCGTAGTTGAGGGATAAATCTTAGTTCTTTCGTCTTTCAAGTTCCTCATAGTGATCAGCTGATATAAATCCCAAGTGACTCAAAGAATATAGCTATGCTCCCCGGCAACGGCGCCAGAAAATAGTCTTGCTAACCCACAAGTATAGGGGATCGTAACAGTTTTCAAGGGTAGAGTATTCAACCCAAATTTATTGATTCGACACAAGGGGAGCCAAAGAATATTCTCAAGTATTAGCAGCTGAGTTGTCAATTCAACCACACCTGGATAACTTAGTATCTGCAGCAAAGTATTTAGTGGCAAAGTAGTATGGAAGTAACGGTAACAGTGGCAAAAGTAACAGTAGAAGTTTTGTAGTAATTGTAACAGTAGCAACGGTAAAGTAAATAAGCAAAGAGCAGTATGTGAAAAGCTCGTAGGCATTGGATCAGTGATGGATAATTATGTCGGATGCGATTCCTCATGTAATAGTTATAACATAGGGTGACACGGAACTAGCTCCAGTTCATCAATGTAATGTAGGCATGTATTCCGAATATAGTCATACGTGCTTATGGAAAAGAACTTGCATGACATCTTTTGTCCTACCCTCCCGTGGCAGCGGGGTCCTAGTGGAAACTAAGGGATATTAAGGCCTCCTTTTAATAGAGTACTGGACCAAAGCATTAACACTTAGTGAATACATGAACTCCTCAAACTACGTTCATCACCAAGAAGTATCCTGATTATTGTCACTTCGGGGTTGTCGGATCATAACACATAATAGGTGACTATAGACTTGCAAGATAGGATCAAGAACTCACATATATTCATGAAAACATAATAGGTTCAGATCTGAAATCATGGCACTCAGGCCCTAGTGACAAGCATTAAGCATAGCAAAGTCATAGCAACATCAATCTCAGAACACAGTGGATACTAGGGATCAAACCCTATCAAAACTAACTTGATTACATGGTAAATCTCATCCAACCCATCACCGTCCAACAAGCCTATGATGGAATTACTCACGCACGGCGGTGAGCATCATGAAATTGGTGATGGAGGATGGTTGATGATGCCGACGGCGACGAATCCCCCTCTCCGGAGCCCCGAACGGACTCCAGATTAGCCCTCCCGAGAGAGATTAGGGCTTGGCGGCGGCTCCGTATCATAAAACGTGATGAAACTTTCTCCGTGATTTTTTTCTCTGCGAAAGCAAATATATGGAGTTGGAGTTGAGGTCGGTGGACGTACAGGGGGCCCACGAGGCAGGGGGCGCACCCTAAGGGAGGGGGCACGCCCCCAACCCTCGTGGACAGGGTGTGGGCCCCCTGGTGATGATTCTTTCGCCAGTATTTTTTATTTATTCTGAAAAGTTGCTTCGTGGATTTTCAGGTCATTCCGAGAACTTTTATTTCTGCACAAAAATAACACCATGGCAGTTCTGCTGAAAACAACGTCAGTCCGGGTTAGTTTCATTCAAATCATGCAAGTTAGAGTCCAAAACAAGGGCAAAAGTGTTTGGAAAAGTAGATACGACGGAGACGTATCACTAATCTAGATGACTCTGGGTCTCAAACTGGATACGTATTTAAAGTGGGAGCAATTAGCTAGAGTAGCTCCATGCAGAGCATTGTAGATATAGAAATTTCCAAAATACATACGGATCTGAATGTGTCAGACCTGTTGACTAAATTTCTCTCACAAGCAAAACATGATCACACCTTAGTACTCTTTGGGTGTTAATCACATAGGAATGTGAACTAGATTATTTGACTCTAGTAAACCCTTTGGGTGTTGGTCACATGGCGATGTGAACTATGAGTGTTAATCACATAACGATGTGAACTATTGGTGTTAAATCACATGGCAATGTGAACTAGATTATTGACTCTAGTGCAAGTGGGAGACTGAAGGAAATATGCCCTAGAGGCAATAATAAAGTTGTTATTTATATTTCCTTATATCATGATAAATATCTATTATTCATGCTAGAATTGTATTAACCAGAAACTTAATACATGTGTGGATACATAGACAAAACATAGAATCAAAGATGGTTAAGTTTCCTAACCATAGACATGTGTTGTCATTTGATGAACGGGATCACATCACTAGGAGAATGATGTGATGGACAAGACCCATTTGTTAGCTTAGCATAATGATCGTTAAGTTTTATTGCTACTGCTTTCTTCATGACTTATACATATTCCTTTGACTATGAGATTATGCAACTCCCGGATACCGGAGGAATACCTTGTGTGCTATCAAACGTCACAACGTAACTGGGTGATTTATAAAGATGCTCTACAGGTATCTTCGAAGGTGTTATGTTGGGTTGGCATAGATCGAGATTAGGATTTGTCACTCCGAGTATCGAAGAGGTATCTTTGGGCCCTCTCGGTAATGCACATCATAATAAGCCTTGCAAGCAATGTGACTAATGAGTTAGTTGCGGGATGATGCATTATGGAACGAGTAAAGAGACTTGCCGGTAATGAGATTGAACTAGGTATGAGGATACCGACGATCGAATCTCGGGCAAGTAACATACCGATGAAAAGGGAATAACGTATGTTGTCATAACGGTTCGACCAATAAAGATCTTCATAAAATATATGGGAACCAATATGAGCATCCATGTTTCGCTATTGGTTATTGACCGGAAAGGTGTCTCGGTCATGTCTACATAGTTCTCGAACCCGTAGGGTCCGCACGTTTAACGTACGATGACAATTTGTATTATGAGTTATGTGATTTGGTGACGAATATTTTTCGGAGTTCCGGATGAGATCACAGACATGATGAGGAGTCTCGAAATGGTCGAGAGGTAAAGATTGATATATTGGATGATAGTATTCGGACACCGGAAGTGTTCCGGAATGTATCAGATGCATATC